>NC_051179.1:94150288-94309769 GCF_013339695.2 Rhipicephalus sanguineus
CTCAGATTCAAGCCGTGAGTCTGAGTCTGTGAGTGAGCCGGCTGAGCAAGATGTTGGTGAGTTTGAGTCCAAGTGAGTCGGTTGAGGAACACTTTAGTGAGTTTGAGTCCGAGTGAGCCCTAAGCGCAACATATATTTATGATGCGAGTCTGAGCGAGCTCCCACCCTTCATGGCCGGCCAATGGACTTATCTACTCACCTATCGGCATTACTATCAGCCTTAAACGGCTTACATTATACTCAAATCTATTCACACGTGCCTCAACGCACTAGCGTTCATGCTCCACCACAATGTTTATTGATAAGAGGTGTGAGTGGGGGCGGTGGTGCTAAGGGAGGGTTCCATTACCTCCTCCCGCAAACTCTTGCATGGGAAGTTCTTGATAGAAATATCTCGTGTGAGTCGCACATTTCATAAAACGTCTTACTGGATTGCAACCACTCATAACTACTATTTGAAGGTATAAGATCAAAAGGTGTATTGTAGAGCACCGATTATGTGAGATATTGGCGTTAAGAGCATTTACACCATGATCGGAAAAGCTAACTTTACACCAGCGAACTCATGAGTCGACTCACTCAGACTCAGTTCAAGCCGTGAGTCTGACTCTGAGTGAGCCCGGTGAGCAAGAAAGATGTTGGTGAGTTGAGTCCGAGTGAGTCCAGTCAGTTGAGAAAAGTTTAGTAGTCTGAGTCCGAGTGAGTCTGGCTGAGGAAAATTTCGGTGAGTCTGAGTCCGAGTGAGCTCTCAGTGCAAATATATTCTTTAAGTGAGTCGGAGTGAGTTCCAATAATTTTGCCGACTATGGCCGGATTGTGGCATTTAGTTACAGATTAAGCTGGCCGCGCTGCATACAGATGCTTTGTTTGGTGTGCAAGGCGAGTTTTGGCAAATTACCTAAACCATGTGCTCACGGTGTCTTGCGTGCTCCTGATGAGCGAATAATGGCAGGAAGTTCAGGTTGTAGGCTGCAAACTGCGTAGGCATTAGCCCTTTAGCACTTTCGCACATGCTAGACACAAATAAAAAAAATCTGAGAACACATTTTTCTTGACGACAAGTCACCAGAGCAAAGTTTTGCTGCAGCAAAACAATTAAAACTAGATTTACGCACAATGCAAGCTGATAACGACCATAAATCGCACTGAAGTGAGCACACAGCAAGGGTCATTTTGGCCTGTTATATCTCCTGAATAATGCAAATGAGGGCATATGATATAAAACCGCGTTTTCATTGACATAAGTGCTTTTCGATAAAAAATTGTCGTCAGAATTCGAGACCGGAGTTTTTATTATTTTATTTTTTTGAAGACGAGCTCTTTAGAAAAAAGTTGCTTCTTTAACTATTTTTTTCTTCTTTTGCGCTGCCTGTAGGAAAACGATCTACAGCAGAAATGTTGCAAAGGCTTTTTTGTGTATTTGACACTGTTTTGAAGTTTCTGTGTGAAATAGAAAAGGCACCAAGGCACATCAAACTTGGCAAACTTTTTTGATTTGGGCCCTGTTTGTCATTTTTTCACATTTTTCTCCTTTTGAGGACGGCATAAAGAAAGCATGGATGTAATTCACAGTAATGTTATTAAAATCAACAGAAAAAGTCTTCGACACAGAATTTATAGTTCGCATTAAATTCGGCCGTAAAATTTAAAATATTGCAGTGAGGAAAAACAGGACGCCGCGCGCCGCTTTCAAATATTTTTTTGCCGCGCTGGGAGCGTTTTTTGGAAATAAAATTTTCGGTTCATGCGCTTTCAATGTGCCCGCATAACATAAAAAAACCAGACAAAACAAAAATATCGACTGGACATGCATGTTTGATCTCTTGTAGAATCACCCCTCAACTGAAATACACAAGACATGTAGCCTCGATAGAAGGGAGACAAAACAGAAACGAGACAAATCTCATCTCCTTTCTAGGTGGGAAACTATCTTCAGACACTCTTCCGTTGATACCCATTCCAAAAGTTCAGAAGAGGAACGATATTTATGCATGAGCATGCCCCACTACTACAGTGAAACCTCCGTGATACGAATCTCACGGGACTACCAAAGATATTCGTATTATGCAAATTCGTATCAGCAGAAAGCATGAAAAATTAGCATGCGACAAAAGGAAGCTGGCGTACATTTTCATTTATTGTTTTTCAGGCCGCAGCAATTGTCCGCAAGAACCCTGAACGATTGTCAGTTAAGTTTTTAGATGTCGGCAATCATACCAGTACTGATAAATATATGGCCCATACGTGCATATTTAATTAAGGAACCAGGTGCGTTGTGACCCGCGACAGCAGTAGCCCCTTTAAAATTTTAGTATGTTTTTCATGACACCGGAGTACTGCAGTAAAAGTAACGAAAGAAGCGCGTTGACGCCATGGATCAAGGCCACAAAATTACAGAACCACGGTCTTGGTGTTATAATTTTTGTTATCGTGGAGGTTGTTGGGGATGTTTTTGGGATATTTACGGCCATGCCCGCACAAGGGCGAAATCAACGGTCGTGCATGTTGACACTGTGAGGCATGACTCCTTCGCAAAGACCGTCCTGGTCTTCTTTTGGTCCTCGTCCACCTTTCATAGGATGTCTGATGCATGAGGCACGCACGTGTAAACACAATACAACGACAGGAGCCCGCATCGACGCATTAGAAAAAGAAGCATGGCACTAATATCCTCTGTAATCTAAATGCGAAGGCACACGGAGGCACTTAAGAGCTTCAAAGATTCGGGCACACAATCTCGGAGGCCGTGACGCGTCTCTGAGGGTTTATTCTGACCGTAAGAAAAGTGTTTTCTGATACCGTGATTCTGACAATTTGGCGGTGCGGCGCGCATGCCCACGCTTGCGTTCCCGCGCTCGCACGTGCTTGGTGCATCTTCCAGGACAGCACCAACAGCACCTCTTCGTACCTGTGCGGTAGCATACGTTCGTATCAAACGTCACTGGGTGAAAAGTGGTTCGCAACAACCGTACTCCATTGCATTGCAGGATAATGGGCCTTGGCCAGGACCAACGAAAAATTCGTGTCACCCCAAAATTCATATCAGCTGTGATCATATCACCGAGGTTTCACTGTATTTACACTTACGACAAATGAGATTAGACGATAGTTATGCAGCAGCAAAGGCAAATTCTGCATGAGTGGTACCATAAACAAAGCATGATTTTAGAAGCTTGGGGCAAAACAGTGCTGTGCAGAACACATGCTGAGAGCTGTCACATGCTGGCTTCTATTCTGAGCCTCTGATTACAAGGCATTCTCTTGGCAGCCAAATAGAATGTTGAACAAGATGTCAGGACCATAGTTGTGCATACTCCCACGGCCATATTGAAGTGTGTATGTGCCACGGCATAGCGACGACGATGTAACACAATTTTCAGCATGGGCCAAATGCCGCACAGATTTCACGTGTACCTGCCAGGGCATGGTGACGACAATGAAACGCATGGGTTCCTTAGTTCAATGAAAAAATGAGGACACTGCTTGTTCAGTATCTATAAAGCCGGTCAATCTGTCATGCTCTCTGGTTTTTCTTGTCTCTCCTACTTTTACAACTGCGCAACAAGGCAGATGAAAAAATGAATGATCACACGAACACAAGTGCCATCGATTGTTCGTCTTTTCGTCTGAATTGTTGCACCGTGCTAAATCTATGCATGCGTACCAACTCGTCCAATTGCCAGTGCTACTGTCCTACTTTGTCACAATATCAAGGCTGCTGAAAGCCACAAAAGTGCGGCTGTGACTTTTGAAGGCCAACCGACTCAGCAGCCATATGTGACACTGTACTTTCACTGCTCTTACACTTTTCATTTTCTCCCGACAGTGATGCATAACTAAATGGACTCAGACCCACTTATCCCCCCCCCTACCTGTTTTCCAGTTTTCTGTCCCTTTTGCCAGTATAAAACTATCAACTAGCATTTGAGGCTTTGTGTTGTGCGTCACTTTGTTTGTGTCTGCCTCCTAACTTGCGCTGCCATAGTTCTAAAAGTAAGAACAAAAAACTAATTTAAAAAAAGAATGGCCAGGTAATGCACCGAACCGACAAATGCCAACACCTTCCCTTCATTTGCGCTTTTTAAGCAGAGCATAACTGAACAAATGAATCGATCAGAGCTAATTGGGATTATATGTGCAATGCACAGTACCCACGGATTGAAATAGGACACTCGGAGCACATGGCCGTCGGTATATGCAGCGCCGCTCGTGGGTGCTCATGGAACGAAGGTGTTGCATTGAGGTATAGAGCGAGGAGGAGAACATCGACGCAGCAGGTTTGCTCCTTCCGGTCGTCAACTAGTCGGCCTTTTAGTTCACCACACTGCCAGCGTGGCGCTGCAAGGCTTGCGTGCTTTCGTATGCCAACCGAAATGGCTCCCCAGTGCGCACCTCCTATATTGCGGCGCGAGCAGAGGACGCTCTCATTACATGCGCTTTGGCGATGTGGAACACACGCTGTGCATGTAAGACACAGGATTCAGCTAAGAGATTGTGCCTTACATGTGTTCGTTGACGCTACATTGGCCGCTGCTTGCAACACGATGCAGATTGGGCGTTGAACATGGGCGAAGAAAGCGGGAAGAACACAGACATTATTTCATTTCACCGTGATTTGTCACTGCGATTAACCGCGACGATAGCGGGCCCTGCACTTAAATGTTGGCAGAATAGACTGCTTACATGCACACTGTAAGGCACAATCCCTTAGTCTTGCACAGCATTCGTGCTGCATCACCAAAGCGCGTGTAACGAGAGCGCCCTCTGCTCGCGCGGCAATATAATAGGTGCACACCGGCAAGCCATTTCGGTCGGCATATGAAAGCGCGCAAGCCTTCCAGCGCCACACTCTCAGCGTGGTGAACTACAGGCCAGCTTGTTGGCGACCGGAAGGAGCAATCCTGCTGCGTAGATGTTCTCCCCCTTGCTTTATACCCCAATGCACCACCTTGGTTCCATGAGGATCCACGAGCGGCGCTGCATATACCGGCGGCCATATGCGCTCCAAGTGTCCTATTTCAATCCGTGAGTACTGTACATTATACATGCTATGCGAGGTGTATGCGACTCCTGAGAGGTACGAGGATTATTTACATATTCGACTGCACCAATTTTCTCTCTAGCAAAGCGGCCTACGTTACCGCGTTGTATGCATGTGTCTAAAAAGAGGAAAGTAAGAAACACTACCGCAAAATCCCGAGCAAGCGCCACCCCTACAGTGAGGGATAATCCGACAAGATTTGGAGGGGGGCCCTTGCTCGGTCATGAAACAAAATTGAAGGTGGCCGTGGATGAGCCGCTAAGAATACAAAATGCACACCCGTGCTTCTAATGAAATGCTTTATTGAATACGCATGCATTCCCTGTTTTCATTCGCACTCGTTGGACAAATGAAAACAGTGAAAATGGTGGGAGGAGAGAATGGGTCGCATATTTGAAATCTCCCGAAGAAGGGAGGGGGGGGCGCTTGCTCAGGATTTTACGGTAAGCAATGAGTTAGGGAGAATGAGAAACAGTAAGCATGACAGAGCTGTGCAGGCAGCAGCATTGAATATGTGTAAGGTCACACTTTGTAACTGCGTGCAATACTTTCAATGCACTTATTATAAGGTCAAGAAGCATTAATCAATTTGACGTGCAATTTCTTGAAGTTAGAAACTAATAAAAATAAACAGTATTCAGAAGCTGAAACAAAAGCAAGTGACCACGTGACAGGCTTTTGTTAGGTGTTTGGCATAACAGCATGAAATTTGCTTTGTCAAGGCGTGTTTATATATGCACAATCTATTTTATTTGTTCTGAAGCATTAAATGGGCAACAAAAGCATTACATAAACAGCCTGTTGCTAAATTATATGCACCTACGTGTCTTAGCACAAACAAGATGAGGACAGAAGGTAGACGCGTAAGAGTGCTGGTCCTGTTGCTACGTCTTTCTTCTGTCCTTGTCTTGTTTGTGCTAGCACACTTACATTCCTCATGAGACAACTAGCCTATTCAGATCCTTCTGCCTCCTAACGTGTTTACATAAGCAACCGCACAGTACCATGCTAATTAAACCACTACCACACAGCGGTGTAATGTATACAACTACGTGAAGGCAGTACACTCATGTATAAAAAGCAACACTGACAGAATATGAAATCTGCTGCTTCGGATAAGGTTCACATGGTCACTCTGACAGAATATGAAATCTCGCATTGTGCATGCCAGTTTTCATAATCGTGGATGCTCGTTCGTACAATATTACTGACAAGTGAAGGTGATACACACGCACATACTGCACGAACACGTCTCTACGCTATGCTGAAAACACGGCTCCAGCTCACTATTAACATTATTACGTTTACCCAGTTCAAGTCAGTGTCTAGGCGCATAGTCAACACTTCACCATTAGTTTCAGCTTATTATACCGCTTCGCACACGAATCGCATTGCACACGAACGTGAGCACAAGGCTGCACAGTAAATGGCGTTGCAGCATTGCTTTGCTGTCTTAACAACGATGCAATGCGAGTGACGCCTGCGTCCTGCTCACTATGATGCTCATCAGACAAATCGATCATCATACGCATGCATGTTATCTGAGTTGTTACAAATTTCCTTCCGTAAAGCCGTACCGATGCGTCGTGGCTCTTTCTGCTCGTATGAGCGTAGTCATAGCGAATCGGTAGCGGGGACAATGACAATGTTTGTCACTCGCAAATGGGCATAAGGCTGCGTCTCTACAACGCCTCGTACGCGTGCGATAACACAGCCTTCCGCTGAGTTGCGTACTTTGCATAATAACATGTGCCACTTACCTTTCATACTGTCACGCAGTCGGTAGCCGGTCTCGTGTCGGTAGCCACGGGCGTCAGCCATCAGCTGCGGACATGCTGCGGAGTCCTACGAGCGCCCGTAGTACATTCCTTCGATTCCTTGAACGACTCGTACGTGACTGGCGCTCCAAAAAACGCACGACTTGCGCACGATCTTTGCACATCGCAAAAGGGAGGGCGGCACGTTCTCAGATGAAATTAGTGTAGTGTTCTTGAAGACGTAACGAGCTCACGAGACGCTGACACAGAACAAAAAATAAGTGACATTTGGCTTTGACTGTGGATGGCTTTGGCTCGTAGAGTTGATGAAAAAAAAAAAAGAAAAATACGTGAGCGAGTCAAATTAAAAAGTGCACGCATGTTATTCGAAAAACATAGTTTACAATGAAAATAATAGCTTATCTTGAAATGCAATGTAAGCCAAATAGTACTTCAGCAGATTTGCCTTTTTTGTTGTTTGCGTTTTCATAGCAGACGACAGGCTTCTAGCGCGGACAGTGCGCTTTACTTTTCCATCGGCGGTCGAAGCAGTGCTCTGCATTACTTGTATGTACAGTGCGTTCTTATTTAATCAGAGGTCGATTAAAAAATAGTAGAATTTTCACATAAGACAGCATTTTCTCTTTCAAACAGTGGCATTTCGTACGTACATTGCGTCGAAGCAAAATGAATTAACAAGCTATCGTACTCTGCTGGTGTCGCCGCTACGTACTTACGACGCTAGCACGTACAATAGAGCTCCCTGTACGGTAGAAAATCTTTGTTTATTGAGGTAATTAGCCTTTGTTCAGTGCGGAGTTAGTGATCGAGCGAGATCGCAACTAGCGCGTCTCGGAACAGTACGGAGCTATTCATATCTAGATCAAGCCGGGTGTTGATGACGTAGCACTGATTTAATTGGCGCGATGGTTATTAAGTAGAACACAGATATTATAGCTCGCAGCTTTTACTAAAAAAAATGAAGCCTTCGCACTGCCAAGCACACGGGCGGTATCCAATAAAGAAAAAGAAAGAAAGAAAAGCGCGCGGGTGGTGTAGCCGGTTAACGCGCAACGCGGACAGCTTGGTAGTGCTGTTGTCTGTGGGTTCGACTCATGGTTAATTTAAACTTCTTCCTTCCGTCTTCTTTTTTTAAATATTTTAATATACTGCTGTCCCCTAGTAATGTACTGTCTGCACACTAAAAAAAGTACAAATATACACCAACTATTACCCATTATGTTGTTCTGTTGTGGCACTGCTGTTTGCTTGAAAACGTTTCGTTTTTCACTGCAATATGGTTCAAGATATTACAAAATAAGGAATGCTACAAGTGGAAGAACCAGATGAAAAATGAGGGGCACAATGTCAAGAGACCAAAAATAGGCAATATGGATTCTTTGGAAAGTCATATCTGTATGATTGAGCTAGAATAAATGAAAGTAGGTTCATTGCATAGTATATGACTTTATAAGCACCCTAATTCAGGGTGTTTCAAGAAATGTGTCCGAAAATCCTCAGAAATAAAAATATGAGATATATTCACGCTGCCTTCATAATTACTTTTTTTTTTTGTGGTGGCAAATTAAGCTGAGCAGAGGAATAAATTACGACAGGAATCAAAGAAATTGGGTTATTTAACTTTTTAATTAGTGGAGACAAGGGGTCCAGTCAAATGGGAAAATTGCAGCCCTTAATTCTGCGAAGAGCCTGTTGCCACTTTTTGATTTTGCGAAAGCAGCCGCTGGCAATTACTAGCGAATAATGAAATCTGACAAATTTCACAGGCGAAACCGAAACTCGGAACAGCACAACTACCTTTCCGAGATGTCCATGAGCGAGCGTGTTTTACCAGCCACCGATTAATTGACTTCGCTTCGGGGTTGTGCGGATTTCGTGTGCAATTAGAGCACGTATGGTGCACTTACGTTAACAAATGCAGAAGAACTAACACCACTGCAATCGCCGTCGTGAATAGTGACGTCATCTGGTCGTCTGCCAGTTGCGCTCATTGGAGCTACGGTTTTGGTTTCGCCAGTGAATTTGGTTCAATTTCATTGCTCCGCAATAATTACCAGAGGCCGATTTCTCAAGATGTCAAAGCGGCAATGGTCTTTTCGCCGGAAGGACCGCAATTCTCCCTTTTGACTGGACCGCGTCTCTCCGCTAATTAAAAAGCTAATTAATTTATTTTGTTTAATTATGGCGTAATTGGTGTGTCTAGTCATTTCAAGATGTCTCCCACCACAGAAAAAGTAATTATGAAGGCAGCGAGCAAATGCATCAGTTCCCTTATTTTTGGCGATTTTTGGACACATTTACATTCATATTTGCATCCATATATGGGAGTATACAGCAATATATAAGCCTTTATATGCATATAAATACACTCATATATGGGATTATATAGCCTTATAAGTGCCCTTATATGCATATCAGTACAGCCATATATGGCAGTACATGACCTTATGTGAAGCCGTATATGGCAGATTATGGCAGTATATGGACTTATATGAACACTTTTATATAATTATATAAATTCATATATGGCCATATATGACTTTATATGTCCCCTTATTTGATCATATACGTCCGTATATAAAACATATATGGGCCATATCTGGCATTTTCGTAAGGGACTGTTCGACCACCGAGTGGTTACGGCCCAGACAAAAGTTGCATCGTACGGAGTCTTACTGATCGATCAGTTAGGTGATTACAGCCTAGACTGAAGGGAAACGAATTCCGTCCAGTCTTAAATACCTTGCGGTAAACAAAGAAAAGGGGAGGTGGCCACTGGTGGTCCGCCTCGGCATTCCCTTATCCAATCCGTTTATCCTCAGATTAAGCCACTCCCTACCGGGCTGTCCCTAATCTCGACAGCAGTGTCTTTACAGTGCAGACAGGCGTTTTGGCACTCTTTCCCATCATGGCTCTCTCTCTCCTTATCCCACGTTTTCAGGGGTTCTCACGGTCGAAATACATCGGTATCTTAGCCCTGGTGCATTCGCACCATTTTCCCATACTCATCGAGTTGAACCCGCGGTGCCAGTCGTTAAACGGTTCCGGGGAAGAAAAGGCGTATGCGTGTCCGTGCCTCCTACGCATTCGGACCTTGCATTGTTGCGAAAGCACATGTCGGTCGTTGTTGGGGTCACGCATACTGTCGCCTCGAGCGACGGCATAGAGCAGGGGATGTCCTCCTCATTTTCCCACATATTCGGGCTGCCGACCTCTGAGAACGGTCGCTTGACCGCAACCCCTGCTGGCCATCGCGGTAGACAAGCTGCTCAAAGGAAGCCGTTTGCTTTCTATTGATAATTTCACAGCCAAAGACCAGGCAGGGGGAGAGCCGAGAAAGAAGCTTTGTACGACGTACAGTGCCGCGCCGTCGCGTCTCCACGATCGACTTATGAGTGGCGAAACCTAACAGGACAGTTGATAGCAGGGGCGTAGCCAGAAATTTTTTTCGGGGGGGGGGGTTCAACCATACTTTATGTATGTTCGTGCGTGCGTTTGTATGTGTGTGTTTATATACGCACGCAAAACTGAAAAATTTCGGGGGGGGGGGTTGAACCCCCCAACCCTCCCCCCCCCCTTGGCTACGCCCCTGGTTGATAGGTTTACTGAGGAAAGCTACGTGGCTGACAGCGCTTTAGCGCTACGGAGACGTTTAAAACGCACACGCTTGTTTTTATTCCAGTAACAGCAAACAAAGGTAACTGTACAGCACGGAACTTTCTTCGATTGATTACTTGCACGACAGCAATGGAACAAAGGCCCGGTTATTTCACGGGACCAAAGTACGTTTTTTCATGCGAATAATGTCCGCTGCGCCTTCCGTCAATCTACTATACCAACGCAACACAAACGCTCAAGATAATGTAAAGAAAAAAAGATGTGGTTTCGTGTGAAATTACTACGACATAAATGCAAAGTACGCCGTTTGGATTAATTTTGACCATCAGGGCTCTTTAACGCGTACCTTAATCTAAGCACACGGGTGTCTTTGTATACATTTCGCCACAAGTTATAACTGCGCAAGGCAACTAAGTTTTGCGATTTCCGTACCATTCCGTTTTCTGTTCTGTTTAGGGGACAATTTAAGTACCGTAGTGTCAGACGTGACTTGACAGAAATATTTCTCTGCAGCGGGACCAGGACCGTACAAAACTAAAGCTCGTCGCGTAACCTATAAACGACAGTCCCCAAGTTATACACCTAAGCACAACGCGCAAGCGCATGAGAGCCTTCTTTTTTACCACCGAGCCACTAAAAGGCTATATTAACAAGAGATTTAATACTTCTCATCTTTAGGACAACGCCAAATGCACTTTGCAATGCGCTTAGACCACAGAGCGGCACCTAGACTGATATGACTTTCGTGAACGAAGGGTACGACGACCACACACAGCACTCTCGACAAGTGCACTCACTGATCTTATTACAGTACATATACAGCCAATAAAGGCCAACTGCTTCTTTACATCGTGTTAGGCATACGCACGGTTGGTTAAAGTTGCACTAACTCAACGGAACAAACCGCCTTTTGAGGACCTGCATGACGTACGCGCACGTGCAAATACAACGTGGCTAGCAGACGACGCATGGAGCAATCCACACTAGGCGCGGTTCAGCCAGAAGCCGCCAGGCGGCGACTCCGCTCGATCTCGCGGCCAATAGCTCCAGGGAGCGTGATGCACGCACCAAGATTCATGTATTCTCGCTAGATAATTTAATATCACCTTTTTATGTGGACAACTTTCGGTTTCGGTTTCTGGGCGCCGAGGTTGGGCAGTGACGTAGAAGTGTAGGGGGCTTGGTCACGTAAACGCTTCCCGCTAAACTAAAACGCGCTGTCCGCAACGAACGTTTGCGGCACGGTAACGCTATCCCCTTAACCCCCGCTATCAAGCTAACGCTTCTGTATATTGACCTCTCACGCGCCACGCAATGCAAAACGCGGGAGTCTGCACATACCAGCGGCAGTGGCCGGACGTCCGGATACGCCGTGGGGAGAGAGTGGTGAAAATACTCCAGTTCGAGGCTACGCTCCTCCTCTCGGTGATAACGGTCTATGCAGCGGCACTAGCAGAGACTATGAGACCAGAGCCATATATACCCTTCGGGAGAGTTTGGCGATTGTTTCATCTCGCCGCTCTTCGAGCTCCGCCCCAACGCCGCCCTCTTCTCGTGACGTAAACCCTCTCTCCTCGCCGGCGGCGGCGGGCGGCAGTGGCGACAGCGCAGCGCGGAGTCCGGCGCTGCCGCGACGGAGAGACGCCGGCGCGCCGCACTTGGAGCGCGCGTAGGTTACGAAGCTCTTGTGCGAAGCCGCGCGTATTCATGGCGACTGCTCCTCGCATTCAAGCGTGAATTTGTTGCGTGCGATGGGCTGCTGTTACGCGGTTGGCTGTTCAAACAGCAGCGCGCAGGGCTTCCGCCTTTTTAGGCTTCCGAAGGAAAAGAAGCGATGACGCCTTTCGATCACAAACATCAGACGCAGCAAATGGACCCCGACCGACTGCTCCGTGCTATGCGAGATATGTACTTGAGTATTTAGCTTGAATATTGCTGGTATTATAAACAGCGTACCATGAACACAAACTTATTATTTGTTGTGCAATGGGGCCCTTTCAGGCGCACAAACTTTAAAAATAATTTTGTCACGCTGAAAAAAAGGAGTTTTATGGTTCGCGTTTCGATCGCTTGGGCAGACTGAAATTTCGCACCGATCACGCTATAAGTATCAAGCATGATGTGTTGCGTTTACGTAATTTATCGCGCGTTCTGAGCACGAGCTTGGGATGCTACCGTGATGTTGTGAGGGGAAGGTTTATTTCGATATCGCAGGTTAGTGCCGCCGCGCGCCAGCTGCGGCGGTTACCTGGCATGTGTTGTACGTTATGTGGTCTGCGTTTCTGTGGCTGCCAGCCTATGGTGTCATTTACCGCTGTGTGGCCGCTTGTGTACATGCTACCAGTTTCACGTTACATCAACAATACATCAACTGAAGAAAAGGAGGACGGCCTTCGCCTTCGAGTGGTCTTTGGCGAATGCGTAAGGGCCCCTGTGAGTTTTTTTTTCTCTCTTATTCCTCCAAGCCGCTTCCTTATTCACCCTCTTACGTTTCTTCTACTCTCAGCCGCACCGATTGACTATACAAAGGAAAGTAAGGGGCTTACGTACGCAAGGCACTTTGGGGTCCCGGCACTAAAATTCTCTAAGAGGGAATTTCAGGGCTCGAGATCCCCAAGCCGCTTGTGTACGCCCGCTTTTGCGCTTTTGTGGCCTTAATACAATTACGTGCGCTGGTATCTCTGTTTCCTTTAAAAGCAGAGCTGTTTAAACTTGGAGAATTCCCGTTAGTGGCGAATAAAAATTGTCATCATCATGAACCGGCACGCAATCCGTCCTCTTCTTTATCTTCTGCTTTGTTGCCAGAACACGTGCACAGACTTTTTCGGCGTGGTATGCAACGATTCTCACGTAACACTTGTCATGTGACATGTTCCAAAAATCGCACTTGTTATATATGCTCGTCGCAGAGTCACATCACGCAATACCAATTTTGGTGTATATCAATCTGGCGGAACGGCCGCCATCGCACCATGAGCGTGGCACGTAAGTCATGCTGTACATGATAGGCGTGTCATGATATTCACATTAACTCCCGTTATTTATGTTCGTCACACAGTCATGTCAAGCCATACCAATTTTGGTATATATCAAATTAACGAAATGACCCCAAGAGTACCAAGACTGCGGCACGTAAATCATGCTGTACATGACATGCATGTCATGAGTTTCATGTTATGACCAGTCATTTATGTTTGTCATACAGTCACATTATGCCATACCAATTTTGGTATACACCCCGTAAACGAAACGGCCAGGAGAGCACTAATTCGTAGGCGGCTAGATAGGTAGATAGACAGATAGATACGCTCAAAGTCGCAGAAGTTCGCTAAGAAATGCTTCGCATTAAAAAAGACCAAGATAGACGCAAACCCAAAGGTCTTCATAGCTCGAAAAGTCACCGATGATCACGATACTCCCTCATGCGAATTCTGAGCGCAACATTGCGTTGAGGCAACGCGAACTGTGTTTGAATTTCTGGCTATCCGCAATGGAAAATTCGTGACATATTGCCACAGAAACTGCCAGTGCTCGAGTGCTACACACGCCACCCTGTGCATTGCAGGCGTCATCGACATCCCCGTCACGACAAGCGAGACAGTAGCAGCGCAGCGCACCCACCAGCCCTGCATGCGCACGAGCTCCGACCGAAGGGCGAGCACGTTAGAGGCCAGCGGCTCATGATATCGACAGAATCCACGTTCGCTGTCTTTCGTCCTCGTTCGCTCTACCGGTTACGCCGACTACGCCAACGGCGACGCCGAACAACGCAGGAGCAGACGCCTAAGAGCTGCGCTCTAAAAGCACAGCGCGTATCGTACACTCTAAGCCAAAAGAGAGCAACGGGGGTATATGGGTTCCTCCTTTGAGGGAGCAAGTGCTTTGCCACTCCCATTACTCTCCTAAAAGGAGCAACGGCAAGGGGAGGAACCGTTGCTCTCCTTGAGGACCAACTGTTACTCCTTCCTGATGCTCCTCAAGGGAGCAACGGATGCTCCTTCCCGTTACTCCTTAGTTTCTTCTTGGGCCGAAAAAAAAATTCCTTTTTGATTGACTTCTAGAGCACATTGAGGTTTATACACATATTTGTTTGGATGTACAAATGATACACAGACATCTCGTTCAGAAAGAAATTTCAGAAAATTTGCAACAAACACACAGGATTCGAACTCGCGACCACTTAATCACCATGCGCGCACGCTAACCACTGCGCCACCAAACGCTACGGCGCCGTCTGAAAGGAAACGGGGTTATGTAGGTACCGACGGGTCGTTGCGCGTTCTGACATGTTAGTGAAATGAGTATAGGCGTGCAGAACCAGTGGTGATGTTCGAAAGAGAATAGAAGGTAACAATGTATACATCTGAAAACGTCAAGGCAATGAGTCTCTCGCGAAAACACAGGCTTTGCCGTGCTCCCTTTGCGCTAGCTAAAAGGCCAGTTTTTTTCTTTTTTGCCCGGAGGTGTGTTTTCTTCTTCTTTATTGTCATTGTTATTATTAATATCAATATTAATAATAATATTTTTTGCGGAAGAGTCGCCTCCCCTTTGAAAAGACAACACCGCCCGAGCTGATAACGTCCGTTTGCTCTGAGATTAAACACAAATTCAAACTACCGGACCCGATTGCGATAACTGTCCTCCCGCCAAAATCAGCCAGTGACAAGGTAGAGATGAGGGGGCAGGGGTGGCAGCGGCGTTAGCTCGCTGTCAGTCTCGTTGTCAGCATAAAACCGCAAATGTAAAGTCTATCAACTGTGTACTTCTCTCAACCGCTTGTTTGTCGCGAAGTATACACGGAGTCTCGCGAAGCTTCGCATTTTATTGCCACACTCTCAGGCTATATATTTATGCCAAATGTTATACGCAAACACGCCATCTGACTTGCGACGACAACAGCTTCAGGTGCTGGCGTTCTAGTGCAACCATGCCTTTTATTGGGCGATTTTAGCTTGTATTGTGAGCTTTTAGCTTTACGTTACCGTGTTACGAGTTGCGGGAACGAATTTGCGCATACGCGGGCCTTTACGGAACGTGAACTACTCTCCGGATTGGCTTTACGTTTACGGCCCTATCTCGAAAATCCACATTCGTTCGCGGCTACTCGCGATACCCGCTTTGCCGAGGCTCCAGCCGCCGAGTGAAAAAAAGCCGAAGTGCCAGCGGTAATTGCGATCACTTTGTTTCAGCGGCTAGAGTCACTAGAGTGACCTAGAATTAGAATACCGAAGCGGTAAAAACGTGAGAAGCCTTGACATAAATACCCCGACAGGCTGGATAGGTGACGCCATCTAGCGGGAACAAGATGAAGCAGGCAAGCAAAAAATTGTTATTTCAGAAACATCGTGCGTTCCACTTCTGGTGTAAATGCCTTGCCGCGGCATTATTACGAATGAGTTACCTTTTCAATAATTTTTTTCCTCTAAAACACTAGGCGAAAACAAACGTGTCCACGACTATGGTTGCACGAAGCGTCACAAGATGGCGACACCATCGTCGGATAACCCGGTATTCTACGCTAAAAACCCCTCGAGATATTTCTGCAGCGGTTATACAATCTTATATAAATCAAATATAATTTAAATGCCGTTATCATCAACATTTCATGGTTTATTCAAACGTAAAGGTATCCGTTTACGTACGGGGAGGTAAAACCTTTCTAAAACATGTGTTCCGGTAACACGGGAGCATTAAAAAGTTTACGTACAAGCCAAATGTCCCTATTAGCGTGTGTATCTCTCTGTTCAGTTTACAAAAACTAGTTTCCTTATGCCAGCCCGCAAGAAAATGTGGCCCATGCATCGACCGATACAGGGTGCGTCCTGCAGGAGAGCAGCGGTTGCGCGCCGAGAGAAACTGTTGCCGTTCGTCCTTCTGTTGCTCCCTTCCAACCTAACCCTAAACGCTTACTCCCCCAACTTGAGCCATGTCAGCCATCTTGTTCCAGTTGGTCTTTTTGGGGAGTAACAGTTGGTCTTTAGGACTAAAACGGGCAGTTACTCTCGTTTTTTCCATTTTTGGCTTAGAGTGTAGAACGTCGGGGACTCGAATCGGCGTGCACAACTCAGTTTCACGATGATTTGGACACGTCTAATTCACTCCATATTATTCATTAAATTTGTATAACAATGTTCTTGCACAATTTCGCTTTCGCAATTTGTTTAGGAGCGCTAGATTTCACGAATGAACAACGCGTACATAGCCTCAGCCGTGCGCCCGTCGCGCGGAAAGACTATATATGGCGGACGCCGCCGAAGCGGAGGCGTGGCGGTGACGTGAACAGCGTCATCGCCGCGCCGAGACGTCACTGCTCCGCCCATTCGCCAGACTCACCCCATCGACGGCTCTGTATGAGACGCCCCAGAAGTGCTACCTGCCGGCATTCGTTATAGCGTCACGAAGCGGTACTTGGTTGCAGAAAGATTACTACAATAATTACAAGACGAACTTTGGTCCTAGCATCTTTGGGAGCTGCAAACAAGGCACTTCAGCCAGCATGTAGCGGATATACCACTGGTTTGTCTGTACTTTCTTCTTTTGGGCTTCGCATGGCTTTACACCATTAGAGGCCGGTCATGTACGACGAGTTATTGTGTTAGAAGGCGGTAAACTTGCAATGATTATGCACTTGTACTCATACTCATTGCCTTCACGCGTTTAGAATAATAAAGTAGCTCTGAAATTTGGGGATATCACGTGGTAGTGACAATGTTGCCTCTACTGTGCCTAGATGTCGCAGCATTCATAAAGATAACAGTACCGAATATTAACCGCGTTTCTATATTGACAACTCATTAGTGCTTTCAAGCGAGTAGGTGAGCCTTCTAAAGATCAAGTAAGCAATCACCCGCTTATTATGTTGCAGGAGTAGTACTCCACTGCTGTTTTGAAAGCTATTGCTCAAAGTGCTGCTCGACGACAATGAGAAAAGGCAGATTCGCTGAGCGTTTGGCACTTGGTTTTGCTTAAAAACGATTCACAGTGGAGTCGAGCAATCGTACTCCAGAGTACCAGCTGGTCGTCATTGTAGAAAAGTGTGCTTCGGTGTATGGGTCCTAGATCAAGCCGCAATCCCTAACGGTCGTGTAGCCGGCGTGGTGGTAAAGGCATCGGGCTCCCGTGTCATTACTGTCACAGAAATGACGGCGCTCCATCCTTGATGTACCACAGCACAAAACACACTTTCGCGTTAACAAATCGCACTACTGTTTTCGTTTCTATATCACTTTAATGCAACACAAGCCATCTTGCTTCAGAATGGGACAAAAAAAATGAGCACTGTGCTTTTTTCTTTTTTCGATGGCGAACAACCTTTCTGGCGTATTGAGCCTATTTTCGGTACGTCAATCTGTGCACAAGATATGCAAATACCAAAACTTTGGAGCTTCGCCATGTTGGAAAAACGGGTACGATGATTACTGCAGCAAGTTACTATGGTTTTGTACACAGTGGTTCATGTCGAGAGGGGCAAGTTTTTTTTTTACATATCTAAGAGTAGGGTCCTGGTAAAGATAAGAAAACAGAGTTGGTGAAAAAAAAGAACGTTTCTCGTAAAGATTCCTGTCAAAGGTTCAAAGTTCCACTCCGGTTCTCCAGTAAGAGCATGAGCCAGCATATGACAGACTAGTGACTAGGTAGGTACGTCGCCATCGACTTGTCCTCAGGTTCCGTTGTCTTCGTTTTCATTGGCTGGGAGGGTCATGTCAACTCTGAAAGAGAAAAAAAAATACCAAAAAAAGAAACGCCATCTTAATTGGATGATATGCCTCTACTCTGTCCCTCCACCCTCTGTTCCATTCGCTTTCTAAACCGGCATACGGAAGAGTTAGCGAAATATCGCTTGAGCTGATTCCGCAAGAGCGCATCTATTTTGATGATTTCGCCGCGCAACACTAATAAACGCGCAGAAAGAACATACTGACCTCAAACACCCTTGCTACATCGATGAGTGCCAAATGCAAGAAAATCCGTGTACTTTGACTAAGGTGTCAGCTTAAGAACCTCTCGTGGTCAAAATTAACCCCGAGTCCCACACTATGGCGTGCCTCATAGTCATAGTAGCGGCATGAGGACCGGGTCATGCTCATGTCTCTCTTCCAAGCATAATTCGCTTGTCCTTGCGTGTTCTGTGTTCTTCATGCGTGTTGTCATGAGCGTCGCCACGTGCTCCTTCATACGCTTTGTCATGCGACTGTGAATCGGCCATAATTTTAAGTCAAGTTATGCTGCGATGTCACACGTATCCAATATAACTCTTGAATGACAACTATCCATTTCTATTTTCAGAACATTTTTCTAAATGTTCGGAAAGCCGAAAGCAAGTGCTCGAGCGGATATGCTTGCAACAGTCATGAGCATCAGTCGGTCCTCATGCCGCTAATATGATTATGAGGCACGCCATAGTGTGGGACTCGGTATTGCTTTTGACCACCAGAGGTTCTTAGGTCAAAGTACACGAATTTTATTTCTTTTCTTTTGAATTTGGCCCTCATGGATGTAGCAAGGGTGTTTGAGGCCAGAAACTATCACAAAACCGATCGACACTGGCATGCTTCTGTCTCTGCGGTTTTGTTTACGCAGCATGACGAATTCGACGGGTGCACACCGAAGAGATTCACGCACAGCAAAGCGCTGCTGTGTGTGAATCTCTTCTGCCTGCTCTGTCCACTTCAACTATTGCAAACAGAAAGCAAAGTTGGCACGTTGCAAAGTTAATCAGCACCAAAGGCCATTGCAACGCACACGCGGGACCAGTGCTGAAAATACGCAGACGCAGGAGCAGTGAGCCCTCGTTTTGTATACCTGCGCGCATCTCGCGTATTCGTCTTTTGCGCTGATTAATTTGCAAGATGTCGCGACATTACAGACAAAAGCACACCTAAAGTTAGCACCTTGCAACCTACCCGGGGTTCCTGCAGTCTCTGCAATGTCCGCGAGACTCAAGTAGCTGCAGATCAACGACCAGCAGTCCTCGCCGATGTCAGAGAGCTGCGGCCTGCCGTCATGCTGCGGATGGCACTCTACCGACTGGAACACGACGCCGGCATATCTCATGAACTTGTCCAGACTGTACTTTTGCAGCTTCTTGCGTGCGTTCCAAATCATCGCTTTGGCTTCGTCGGTGTCCACAAGAGCGCCGTCCCTCACCAGCTCCAGCAGGTGGGGGTGGTCGTAGAAATGCTCGATGCCCAGAGCAGCCTCTCCGGTGTCTCGCTCGCCCAACACAAAACGGGCAGCTGCCGACACACGGCTGGCGTTGCGGCGAGTCGAGTTCTGTAAGCACAGAAATGGAGCTTAGTTTGACTTGAAAACCATGAACATGTTGGTAAACTGGCGCCCTTATAGTTATGCAACATCAAAGAGCTAGTGCGTATTGGGAATGCTGAAATAGACCTAACGGAAGCTAAAACATCTCGTAGTGCCCCTCATGCAGTCACCTAAGGCGATTCGAAGGGGAGAGCCATCCGGTGTTGCTATTTTACCGTGTTGTATACAGGGGCGTCCCAGCGATCACACAGCACGATTTAAAAAAGGAGGAACAGCGTGACGCGAAGCACACCTAGTGCATATTGTTCCCAGTATACTGTGCTAGCCACTATTAATTTTTTCGTTAACGAGGTTTAGGTAATTAGTCCTAATTACGTTTCTCAACTCGACAAGTACTCGCCTAATCCTTAAAATGCCAATGAGGCATACGTAGGCATGCTCAAATGACATCTAACTGCGCTATTTTCAGCAACGTACTAATTACGTGCTCATTTTTTCCGGCTCATAAAGAAAGCAGGCGAAATATGAAAAATAACACGTCACTACTTTCCCACCCGCAAAAGGTGGCGGCGTAGTCTTGACTTGCACAGTGAGCGTGTTAGAGGGCGCGGCTTCCTGTTCATACCTGGGCGCGAGTTTCCGCTTTATGTATACACCTCATCAGGCTATTGTGGTAATCTTATTCTTATGAGCGAATGATGCGGCAACGCCTGTTGGCCGTGCATTGGGTGCATGCCTCTCCTGCATGGGCAGTTGAACGACCTACAGCAATCTATAAGTAAAATATTCAGCAAGAAGTCGCGATCTCTGGTCGAACATTTCAAGAGCATTGCCATCGTCAGGAGAGACCTGGTCTGCCGTCTACCTCGAAGAAATCTCCTTTTCGAGAAAGCTACATACAGTGAGGCACAATTAAGGTGTGCCTGGCAAGGCCACACCTCCTGGATACAGCGCCAGGCCACACCCACAGAAAGCCACTGCTGTCATAGACTTCAAGCAGTTACAATGTTTTTTAGAGCTGCGGGTTTTTCCTGGTATTCCGCTGTACTGCGGTTGCATTGAACGAGAGCGTGAATTTTTGCAGCTGAATATTCCACTCACTTTAGGGCCGATACAACGCGGTTTGTACGCTGACGCTCCTAAAAGTTTCTGGCCTTACATAATTGGCATGGTATGACCACAGAACCTGACGAACATAAACGACAGGTCGCGACATGCAAATCATGATATGCATGTCATGCACAGCGTGATCTATATGCCATAGTCCAGGTGCGCTCGCGGCCGTTTCGTTAGCTGGATATATAACAAAAATTGGTATGGCAAGACATGAGTGTTTGGCTGACATTCGGTCGTGAGATGAAAGAATAACAGGTCGTGAGATGAAAATAACGACATGCGTATCATGCACATCATGATTTACATGACAGGGTCTCGGTGCTCTGGTAGCCCTTCACTAACTTGATAAAAACGAAAATTGGTGTGGCGGGACATGAATCTATGACGAACATAGACGACATGACAAGCATTGCATATACCAGAATATACGTTTCTTTGGCATGGCACATGCCAGATGGCAGTGGCGTAGCCAGGGGGGGGGGGGGAGGGGCACACCGGGATTGTGCCCCCCATCCGAAATTTTTTTTTGCTATTGCATACTGAGCCCAAAATGACACTTGACCACATCTGCCTGCCCGGCCCCCACTACAAATCAAGGAGGTGCCCCCCCCCCCCCCCGAAAAAATTTCCGCCTACGCCCCTGCCAGATGGTAGATGCCTGCACGCATGACAAACATGCGATCGTCAACGACATTTCATGACATGAATGTCTCTCACATCCGAACACTGCAGTGTGGCATTTCCTCGCTGTCCGCGTCTGATTTTATCGATTCTCGCAGTGCGTGGGATATGCCGATTTTTTTTCTCATTATAAATATGCCGCGGTATTCAAGTTCCAGCTGACTTGTCACATTTTACATTCACTCATGCCATATAACGATAATTCGGATGTGCATACACCTATAGTTAGTGTAATGACCACGCGAGTACCGAGTGGAAGGAGCTAAATAGACCGAATTATTCGCGCTAAGAAAAGCAATGCATCAGTACCTGTATTTGCACCAATGCAGCGGAAGCATGGCTGTCCAGGCTAAACGGGGGCTCCTGTACGTTGAGGCTTCCTCCGTTGATGCGGTCCAAGGCAGTGAGAGACTGTGACATGTAGCGAAACTCGGTGAGGCGCCTGCTCTTGCGAGCGGCGTCTGCGAACGCGTCCAGATCGTCGTTGCCGAGTTGCAGTCCTTTGATAATCACGCTGCAAAGGTTGGTGTTGGACGCTAAGGCCGACCACAGTCTGCTAGGAACGCTGCTTGACTCCTCCGCTGTCATATTCAGCGTGCGTGTACACAACGCGAGCTCGACGTCCGCGAGCGCTGAGGGTGCTGACAGGTACGCGCACAAAGCGGTGATATGCCCTTCTTGGAAAAGGCCGCAGTTTACTCTGAGTGACGTCACGTGTTTGAAAAGGCTGAAGACTGACTTTATAGTGCTTGAGACGCTGATGGGGACCGTGCCGTAAACGAAGTGGCTTGCGTCAACAGTCACTCTGGCAACGTCGACGCACTGCCTGAAACTGCACATGCCCCACCATTGCGCATGGTAGTCAGTAATCCTAACGCGACTGCCAATTCCGTGCACTCTGATTGCTCTGCATATGTCCAGGGCATAGGCACTTGTGGGTGGGTGAGTGAGAACTACGGACCGCAGGTTGTCACTCTTAGCGACTTCCATGAGGAAGGCTTCGAACGCCTCTTGGCCAAAGGTTCCGAAGTCCATCTTTAGATATTGAAGCGATGACGTCTTCCGCAGAGCTGTGAGCCACGGTTCAATTTCTTCCACTCCAAGGTCGGCGATTGAGATACGGGACGTCGGACTTCGGCACCTCCGACATACGGCTGAGGGTAGCCCGAGGGAGCGTAAGGTGGTGTTCTGTGTGACCACTCTGGCGAATGGTTCGATCCTCCCTGCACTGGAGAAAACACGTAGAAATTGGACTCTCATCGCAATACCTATACAAATTTCATTTAATAGTGTTAGGTTTTAACACGGCATGAGCTGAGGAAAGCGGTGCACGAAAAAAACTTTGAAGCTTAGCCCTTTGAGACGCTATGCACAAATTTGCGTACACGAGTTGTTTTTGCTAGTTGTGCTTTTGCTAGTTGTAGATACACTGAGCTTTGGATGAATTTAACCACCTGCATATTAAGTTTGTCTTCATTCACCTCAATTTTGAGTGTACTGTTGTATATGGTCCCTTTGCTCCGCTTCCCGCAACCCTTACAAACATTTGTTTCACCTGTCTGTCACTTATGATTCACCACCCAGTCACCTCCCTGTAGACTTTACCTTTCTGCAGACCTGGTCTGCAGATTTTCTGCAGACCCCGAGCACACGGCAAGCAGACCTTTCTGATAATGTGCGCCCAGAGTGCGTGCGTGTGGATGTATAGAATATATATGTATGTATATCTACATATTCTGGACCATGACACATTTCATAATAATGATTAAATGGATTTCACCTTTCAGTCACACACTGATAGGGGGGGGGGGGACAGAAAGTCTGTCACTTGCCTTCACGTGCTTTGCACCTGAGTTGTTCATGGTCCGTCGAAGTTCTGCAGAAAGGCTGCAGCTTTTCTGGAGCACCATGCGACAGCCTGCCAGCTGGCAATTGGAATTCGCTAATTAAAATAGCGTTGCACATTTGGCGGGCGTAGATTAGCAGATATGTGTATTTTATGGCTACCTAACATCCAGCATAAATTTACATGCATTCTGTGAAGGTTTAAATTTCAAGTTTTGAAGCGTAAGAATTTTTCCACCCGCACTGAATGGCAGGTCAAGATACCATGGCTATACCGGGTGGTCGATGTTAGGTTGCGAAGCGCGAGTGTGCGGTATTTACCTTGCTGTTGTTGCGTGTACGCTGTGGTCGTGTGTTGGTGGGTGCATGTACGGTATTCTAACTCTGGATGCTGCATGTTACTCGAGTCGTGGTGCTAACGCAAAGGGTAACTCTTATTTATCTTTTTCATCCGCAACAAAGCTCCGCACACATTCTGCAGAAATGTTGCAGAAATTCTGCAGACGTTCTGTAGACGTTCTGACGGCATGCTGCATCCTGGCGGCTGCAAACGCTCTGCAGACTTTCTGCAGAATGGGTATTTCAATTGCCTACTGGGAGGTGACAAGGGGTGACTCGTGGTCTGTAGAATTTCTACAGATAGGCTGTAAGTTTTTTGGTAAGGGAAGCCACGTCGAAAGTACAATTTTTCCTTGCTCAAAATGAACATAACCGAAAACGAATTTGCATTATATTCCCAGCCTTAGATTTGGTTCTGTCTATGGATGAATTCTGGATGAATGACTCCAGAATAAACATTAACGAGAACTAACAGACAGTAATGCCAAGGAAAGTATATGGGATGTTATTTGTAATAATTGGGATATAAAGGGGAAGAACTTAAATGGGACGAAAAGATAAGTTGCCGCCAGCTGACACCGAACCTGCGACCTTCGAATGACGCGTCCGATGCTCTACACTGTAAACAGGTATTAGCCGAGATGGGAGCTTTTCCAGCATATGAGCCCCTAAAACCCCCATGCCCCAATCATTTACTCCGTGGTAGCGGAGTGAAGTCGGCACATGTCGTCGTAAAACGCCCCTTGCTTAATGAGGGAGTTTATGAACGACATGACCTTGTTAAACTCCCCACGGAGTTTTAGATCGCGTGGTTAGAAACACCCTATGGGAGATTTAAAAAGTATTTTTGGTCGTGACGTGCGTGTCACGTGGTTAGAAACTCCCGATGGCAGTTTTAAAAACCATTTTTGGTCGTGGCGTGCGTGCGTGTGTGAATGTGCGTGTGTGTACGGGCATCTGTTTAGCACGCCGGTGTGAAGCTCCAGTGCCTTGTGTGGGTCGCCGTGTGAGCATTTGTCGACGGACAACGAAATTATCAGTGCAGCGAGGATTTGCAACGGCGGGTTGGTTTGTGTAGACGTGTAGGACTATTTTCTCCACGGAACCGTTCTGGTCAGAGACAAGTTCAACTCGCGCCAGCGTCCGACCGCGAACACATCGAGCTGGCTGTCCCGCGTTTATTCTCCCGTCAAGCGGCAATGCCCATGCACACGAGTGCAAGCCTCCGACGCGCCACGGATACCTCGCTTCAACGTGCCGAGTTACGAAGAAGTGCGAAGAATAATTTCATCGGTGACAAAGTAAGCAAACGTATTATATATTATATATATATATATATATATATATATATATATATATATATATATATATATATATATATATATATATATATATATATATATATTATATATGTATATATATATATATATATATATATATCGACATGTCTGTGTCTCAAGAACACTTTTACCCGAGAGACGTTAAGCCACTTGAAATACTCACAAGCCGTCCTCATCCAACCAGATGTCCATATTCAGTTCCTCCAGTGTCGTCATAGCACAAAACGCATCGGCAAGAGCCGCCAAAGCATATTCCGGGTCTTTGAAGACGCCCAGAGACTTCAGCGTCAGTTTCCTTAGCGTCGCGTCCTTCTTTCTGAGATATCTGGCAAACAGTTCACCGTTGCCGTGAAAGTAGGCGCCAAATACGCACTCTGGCACTGCAAGATCGGTGATGGTGCGGTTCCAAATGAGCGCCCAGACAAGTCGACGAACACTCTCCGAGCTCAGTCTGAGCACGGACACGTCGAGGCTGTGGAGGTGCTCCGTCCTTCGCTCCATCAGTTGTCCGGCCAGGTAGGTGGCGTCTTCGCAACGCGATTGCGCATTGCAGCTGACGGGCGCGAACTTGAGTTCTTCCAGATGCGAAAGTCCGTTCACCACCTCGAGAACGCGAACATTAGCCTCGTCTATTTGGTCCACTGCTAAGCGCACCGTCACGCTCTTCACGGCTAGATTTCGTCCCAGAGCGGCAAGAAGGGACTGTGGTTGCTCCGTGCTGCCGTTTATCTCTACTGCTGTTATACACCTGTGCTCGGACAGAAGGTGCTCGGCGTAATGCAGCGCCACCTCCTTGCGTCGTTTGTCCAATGAACAAGGCAAAGGGCATGGGGACGCGGGAGCCTGAACCACAGCCAGACGAAGGCCGCCGGGTCGTCGCTGGTCTTCAACCAGCTCCAAAGAAGCGCCAAGCAACAGTTCCTTCGTACTTCTTAGGTATAGTAGCAGCTGGCAGTCCGAGTCTCCGACTTTGGTGCACGGCATGTGTAGATGACGAGGGAAGGCTATTGCGTCGCCGGCTTCGCAGCCGCCATACGCTGTGCATGGCGCAGATTGCGCACCGGCCATGATCTGGGAGTCCGGTTGATGACAAGGGAAGAACTCGAACTCCTTGGTAGTCTTTCCTCAGTCAGATATGGGGCCTGCATAAGGATGTCGAAACGATGAGCATCAGCGTTGTTGAATATTGTCAGATGATGTGCACGATACTTCATATTTTTTATTGGCTTTAGTAGTAACAAGGAGCAACGCATTCAATTCATTTCTGTGATTCACTCGTTTTGCGTTAGTTTCACATTCACACGCCTGCATCGTGTGCATGGGCATTTGTCCAAATATAGGGAGATTTCGCGCACGTGGAGCATATAAAAGTGCTCCACGCGAAACCCCTGACGTTGTTGCGTATATTGATTTCAGTCCTACAAACTTTCCTTGGCATTAGCACTGGCAAGGAGCACTGACACAAAAATTTTGAAGGCGAGACAACTTGAAGGATAGACTTGTGTGAGAACACACGCATCATCTAAAAATTATCAACGTCGAATACAGCCTAGAACATATTGGAAATCAACATTGAAGTGCGTGTTGCGCAACTGTACGCGAATACACCAGCTCACGACATCGACACCAACTTGTTTTTAATGTAAACAACCAATAATCACTTGCATCCCGATGTTTGTGTTGGCTACCATGCTCCTTGTGAGCGCTCTCTCCTATAGCAGACATTTGGAACGGAAACAGGGAGCACGTACACTTTTTGGACTTGCAAGTGAGTATAAAGGCTGACGCTCACGCCTGGGCAGTGCATTTGGGAGGAGGGGAAGTGGGGGGGGGGGGGGGGGATTACGCACGTTTGCAACATCCCAAATCGAATTACGGCGGCACCCAGGAAGACTTCGTTGACAAGTGTTGCGAACGCGGGGCTCATGTACACGCGGTTTTGTGTGCCCACGTATACCAGCTATGTTTACATGAAAACCCCGCTGGGACCCGCCTTCTCCCCTCTCTCGGCGCTCTATGATAACGAAGGTGCGACGGGGTGCTATAAAATCATCTACATACAATTAACCATCGCGCGCTCGAGCAAACGAGTTTTCCAGGCGTGATAAGTGAATGGTTAGCTGCTCATTACAAAAGAACGCTTAAAGGTGTAAATTTTTTGTATCACACTTCTTCTTTAAAGCGACCGACCACTAGCCAGAACGTGGGATTAGATCCTGGTATAAATGAAAAGACCGTAAAATAGTGACCGATTCCAGCATCCTTTTTGCGTTGCGAGTAGAATTTATATTTTTAAGCGTGTGTAAAAGTAACAAGAACCGGTATGTCACGCAGCCTAGCGGAACAGCCTTGATCCTGGATTATGAAGTCGATCACTTTGCTGTACGTAGTCTGATACTCTCATGAGTGCCATAATTAGTCCTGAAAGTTAGAGTATGTATATTATTATCCAGCCCCACTCACTTTTACGAGGTAAAAGGAGCTGCATGGTGAGAAGTGGGACTGCCTTCGCGGCCGCCAGTGGACCATGTCGAGCCGCGGCGCATGTCCGCGAGGTGCACGCATGCGCAGTAACTCACCGGGCTCGAACACGAACCGCTCTCGCGCTCACTGTTTGCAGCATATGTTGCCTCGTGTGTATAATGACTTCATATTCGCCTCAGATGGAAAAATTCTGATTACAAATGTTTCACGGCGTTTTCCACGTTCGTTCCGTATATATAGCTTTCCGCTGCGCTGAAGAAAATAGGTACCATGAAAATTGGTTGTGGGACCGACCTCTGATTTTTCTCGACCCATTTTTTTACGGCACGACAGAAAGCTCACCCTTCGCTGTGTTGGTAGCTACAGTAGTTAATCCCAAAGTACGTTGTTATTTAATAAGCAGTATTTTTCGATCTGAAAGGCTCTAAAGACGGACGTACCTTTCCTTCAGCAACGCTGAGAATTGATAGCGATGCCGCCAGCTCTCCTCGCGATTTGTGAAAGCTATCCTTGTTCTGCTTTCGCAGGAGTTCCCGTAACTATATGCATAACCGCGTTTATTTACAGCTTTTCAGCTATTTTTGAAAATAACAAGCTCTTACGATGAGATGGTGTGGCATTTACACCTTCCCTGTACTTGTACCGCGTTGTGTGCGCATGCGTCCAAGGTTGCCTGCGCCTGTGTCACGGGTGGCTTGTGCCGGCGTCGTTACTCTCTCGATGCACGAGCCAAGCCAAGTCATCGAAAACGTCACTACGCATATGCGCGGCCGCGCCGAGTAGCGCAGCTCGCGTCATTTCTGAGACAGAGTGTAGGTAGCAAGACTATGTCGCTCCAATATCTTAACGACCTGGAAACTGCGTGCAAGGCTGCATGAGCACGCTGAAAAGTTGCTCAACACACGCTGACGAGCATGGGATCATTACGTCACGCGAAGGCAGCGCCATTTTAATGCATGCGACTAACGCAGGCCTATATGTACTTTTTTATGGAGTAATACTTTTTAATAGAAAGAAACGAACAATATTTCAATGCTAACAAACAAATCGTCAAGCGCGTACAGCAATCAACCGTCACGTGGCCGGATTCATCGGATTGTCCATATTTTTGCCGCCAGAGGCGGCACACGTCATTTTTCGCAACTTTCAAATAAGGAAATAAAGATATAAATCCATCTCTCACGAAACAAAAAAGCAGGGTTGGTTTGAGTCAATGCGACGGACAATCTTTCCATCACTGGAGTCACCTCATTTCATGTTCTGGGCAGTTGTCGGTCCCTTTAACATAAAGAGTGTGTCTTACAAATGTATGACGTGCAGTAAAAACAGCTCTCTGTGTAATGAAGATCTTTATGTCCACGACATCGGTAACGCAGCGCTGTTGCGTCAGAATGAGCAATTTATCGGTGAGTGATAAAATAAACGTATGCGGCAGCAGCAATCAAAACATAACAGGCATATCTTGGCATCCACGGGCATAACACATACTTCTGAACACTACGTGGTCGTAATCACGTTAATTTGCCTGGAACAACAGAATCGTATAGCAACCTCCTTGATGGTGTCAAATTTTAGGGTTAATGGTTGCGCGCTTGCGCAAGCTTTGGAACGCAGTAAAGAATGAAATCTCAGGAATATTTACTTGCTTCTATCCTGGAAATAGTAGGCTTGAAACATGTCTGTTTAGGGCTAAAAAAGACGTCCCACGAACTCGAGAAATACGAAAGACAGCGCGCTAAACTTGAACTGAATGTTTACTTGGTTAAGCTGTATACTCAACAAGTAGAAGTGGTGTAACTGCATGGTCTATTGTAGCACAACGTAGGACTTTAATATTCACCTATAGTTGGTGCGAATTTTATACTTGGCACATATCTGTTTCGCGCAACAAAGACATATAGGCACAGCGTAAACTTCAACTGGATCTTTAATTTTCAGGAAATCTGGGCTCGTCGGCGCGAATCACAGTTGGTGTTTTACGCGCTGTCCTCTCTGTTTCTAGCGCTTTTACAATCCCGACCATCTCCAGCCGGCGACTGCAACGCCGCGGCGCGTCACGGCACGAACTATTATGAGCAGCGCAGAGCTAGGGGCTTTTTTGACGACCACGCGTGGCCTAGGCACTAAAATGCGCGAACGTCCCTAGCCATTTTAGTCCCTAGCAGTGGCTGGAGCGGGGAGCGATTGCAAACGCCATGGTTGCGCTGTGTGTGTTGTGCGCCAGTTTGTATTTTTGTAATATTGGCGCCTCCTGCGAATGTAATGATACGTGAGTGTTGGCTGTTTCGTGCAAGTGGTAGTGTTGAATGCGCACTGACGACGGGTACTTGCTGCTGTGTGGTCGCTTTTAAGTGCGATCAGGACTGATTGCAGTATGGTTGCAATTTGAGTGGCGGTATTTGTTACGGATTACTTTGGACCGTGCAGCAGGGACAGGTGTCACGAGCACTTTTGAATCGCGGGCGGCGTGAGGAGCGCTCGGGTACAGCAGTGTTGTGTGTGTACGCCGGTGAGCTTTGCACTAGGAGTGGAAGCTTGCGTCGTTCATGAAATAGCAAAACGTGAGGATATCCTGCGCTCATGGTTGCATGTGCGCACCGTACTTCTTCAGCACATCTTGTTTGCATACTCTGACAGTACATCTTGTCGGGTGTGAAATCTCAGCTAAGGCTTCTTCCGTTGTCGCAGTTAACCATTGCAGTTTTTTTTTCTCAAAGGTTGCATTAGTAAAAGGACCGAGGCAGTTGCGCGGCCTTGGCACCTATATCTTCTTGCTCTGGAATACTGCAACTTTGACCAGCAACATTAATGCGTGCCTAAAAGCCCTAAATTATTGCGGCGCAGTACTAGTACTTCGTTTACGGTGCTTCAACGCAAGTTATTTACAAATAGATAATTTTATTGAAATGTGCTGGTGTTCTCTTTTACCGTGTGCTGGAGCCTTCCGTAGTGGTTATAACTCATCTAAGTGCAATATTTACAATATTTAGCATCGATGTTCTACTTCGTTACACATACACCCAGACTAACCATATCTATCAATTTTTGTGTGTCTGGGCATTCTGTTGGTTTAACCACTGTGGAGCATGTTGGTTTAACCACTGTGGAGGTCTGAATAAGGAGGTGCCATTGCAGCATCTCGTGCTGTATGCAATACAAACACTGAGCAAGACTGTGGCAATCGTGTTATTTTAGTCTGCCTTTGTGTTGTGTCCTGTGCTAGATTCTGAAGCACTAACAGGTCGTGCTCCCAAATGCAATGTTTGTGAACTGTTGCTGAAGACAGAATGACCCGCATTAGGATTGGCCAGTCCGACATTTTTGCATTTCTTACTTGATAATGGGATACAATGCCAATGGTCACATTTGCACATTTTTCTCCTGGGTCTTTCAGGGCTATTGGATGAGAGATTAGCTGCTTTTTAAGCACTCCTCTCGCAGACGCACAGGAAAGTGCATGTCAGGTGACCATGTAATATAATACACAGGAAAAGCTTTTGGGAATGCCATAGCACACCATATTTCGTCTAATGTCACTTCCTGTATCAAATATGTTTGTTTGCAACTGCCATTATTCAGACTGACTGCATCTTCTTTACCAAGTAGCCATATTCTGAGATGTGTACTTCAGTATTCCAGCTTTACTGCATTGAATTTGCTTTCAGACGGTGAGAGAATCATTTCCTAGGTGGCTTAATTGTCATATTTCACTGGACTCCCCTTTTTCCCTAACCATTAAATAAGCTAAGCCGCGACAGTTTTGTATTGTGGCACTGCCTGGTGCTGTATGCGGGCGTATTGTTGATGCACTTTTATATTGCAACTGCATGACTCGTGCTCAAGTGACAGGGTAAATTTGTATGTAGTGGGTGAGGTGCCAAATTTCAATGAATGCTACGTTCTGGTGTGGTAATAATTCGCTCTGTGAGACTTGATAACTTTCCACAAGGCATGTGGCAAAATGGTCTGCAATGCACTTACTTTGCGGGCAACTGAACTTGTCCATTTATTGATATATTAGTTGTTGGAACACTGACTCTATGCATAGACATGTAACCATTGAAACACACAATGGTGTCCAAGTGTGCGCAAACATTCACTTCTCAATGCTAGTACTGAACACAGGCTTGAATAAATGGCACACAGTGCAGCAGCTCCTGGAAGTACATACAAGTATACACAGAAAGCATATTATTTACCAAAGTTTTTCATGAAGCAAGAGAGCATATAGGGCTGCTATTATGTTTGTATAACTTTATCTGCCTCCAAAAGATCCCTGTGACAATGGACAACATTCTGTTAGAATCACTATACTAACACATGGTTTAAAATTTCAGGCACACTGCATTTAGATAAAAAAATCAAACAAATCTTATTTATCTATCGCTCATTCAACACAATTGTTTCTTTACAACACCTGTCATACAGAGTGGTGCTACATGGAAACTGTACATGCAATTACGTAGTGGGTGGCAACTGCATAGCAACTCTCTCAGATGAGTTGGTGCTCTGTACTCGTGCAGCAACTACCAACTTCACCTGCCCCTGTACAGTAGGTGAAGTTTCATCTGTTTTTAGCTCACAACTACTTGGGTTGCATTTTACCCATGAACTTCGAGAGCGTTCGGTTTTGCGGTTTTTAGACCTTAAGATATTCTGCAAAGAACATGCTTGCTGGGGCTACTACCCGAGGGCTAAGTAGGGATTGCTTCCCTTTGATCCAGCACATTTTAAGACAAATAAGAGAGCTACAGCTTTGATGTGCCTGGAATCTGCTCTAAAAAAATCGTGCTCACATCAAATGGCGCCCAATTTGAGAACCACATATGCAGTCTTTCGGCTGCAGGGTTCCCCAACTCAGTCTTGACTGCTCTTCCTGAAACCCTCCGCTAAAATTGAAACGCGGAACAGGATGCGTAACTGCGAAGGATCACCGGAAGACCCTTAGGCCAGAGGTTGTACAATACGTTCATATAGTTTCCCACTATCTTAAGAAGATGGGAAGTAGGCACGGTGTCACAATTTGTTTGTCTACTCCCAATAAGGTGGGAAAGCTGTGGCCATGCATTTGCAACACCAGTAAATGTGGATACTGGAAGAACCACAAAACGCTGTTGGTCAAGTGTTCCACAGGAGTGGCATATTGCATTCCCAAGTCATGTGGGATGTTCTACGTTGGCGGAACTGGGCGCTTTGTCAATCACCATTTGGGGAAACACGCATAAAACTTGCAAAAGGTAGATTTCAAGTACGCACATTTAGTTGCTCATGTCAGCAAAATGTGTGGCCCGGTTTAAAGGGACGACGGTTTGCGATAGGAGTGAAGGCAGCACTGCACGTATCAGTTTAGAAGCCTATCATATTAAGACATTTGATAAGTGCACTAGCACCATCTCTTGCCCTTTTAATGCTGAGTTTCATCTTCTGGATGCGGCTGTTCTTGGATCTCAAGGAAAATAAATATAATGTTTTGTGTGTTAAACCTTGTTTTGCATCCCTCTTTTTTTTCCCATGCTTCACTCTGGCATATATACAGTGTGTCATTCTGCCATCAAAGGGGCCCTGAGACACAAATTAAGCGTGTAGTTTTCATTGCTTCTTCTCGAACTATGGAATGCACTGATTTCGATCATTCTTTTTGCATTCACCTCAGTATTCAGCATTACACGCACTACAGCGCTGCAGTTTGCAGATTAAAAGGCGTTCCAGGGCCCCTTTAATCCAGTTGTAGGTCACCGCTAGTGTGTCCGTGTCTTCTCTAGTGCAGTGGTTCTCAGCCATGGATGATCTGAACACCTCTTGCAGTGAGAGACAAAGGGTCAGAGTAATAAATTAACACAACATGCAGCTGAAACAGGTGGCTTTTCTTTCTCCCTGGCAAAGCATGGTCACAGTAATGTGCCACGCCGATTCGATGTCAACAGCTTGTTAACAAGCTGTGCTGTCTGCAGCAACCTTCAACCTCTTTTTTAACAATGTTTGTTCTTCAAATATTGAAAGCTAGAGAAAGTGTGCTCACGCACATATGCCGAAGACAACTGCAACAGAAGCTTTGAAGCCATCTGATAGAGAAGTGGAATTATAGGTTAGCTTTTTTTTTTACGGCGCAGCATACCACAAATGAAAAGGGGCCGCTGTCGCAGGGATTAGTCAGCCTCCAAAAAGTTTTTTTTTTGTGAGTGTCGCGGACCCGTTGGGGTCCGTGGACATCCAGTTCAGAACCACTGCCCTAGTGGGTGTGTTCGCGCGGTTACTCGTCAACAATGAACCAACCTGCCCAAAAGGAAGTATTGACGATGTCTCGTTCTGTCTTGGCAATTTGAACATTGCGCGCGTTCTTGCTGTTAAATGGAAAAGAGAAAACGATGAAAACAAGAATCTACACGGTGATCAAGGCACAGACCAGTTTGCTTTTAATGACGGGAGTTCAACAAAACAGCGCACAATGCATTCGCACTGGCTTTCCAGGCGAAATTAACCGACCAAGCACAAATGAATGGAAGCAGCGACGCAATAACCCATCTGCGGCTACAGCCTGTTGCCACACTACAGCCTGCTGAACGGCGAGGAAACGATTGCGGATCGTGTTTGCCGCAGAACACTCTAACATAATTTACTTACATAATTGGCATGTATGTACAGTAGGGTGATTCCACGTAAGATCGAACAAAGGATGGCTGGTCGACCTCTCAAATTTATTTCAAAATTTTATATATTATTGCCTGATGAGTGGAAAGAAGAGATCCGCAATTTGTTTTGCCGCCAAAAATTTTTTCGAACCACAGGAAATCAATAATGACGAAGAGGTGGAGTGGAGCGCTCATCCGCTCTGCTGTTTTGGCCAACTTTCGTTATGAATTGCACAAAATATATTAAAGTTAGGTAGCTCAAATTTGTTTACCTAAATATATGCATGTTTTTGCTTCTGCTCAGGTATTTTTAGTTTTTATGCGTCGTGTAGATGTTTTTATAAAAAACCTCAAAAATGGCCCAATCGACAAAATTTTCTTTACTTTGAAGGTATTTATCTCAAAAAAGCCTTGTAGCAGAGCGACAAAAATTCTGCATTACGTTCTTCGCATGCTTATCTACCAAAGTGCCAAATCTTGTATTTATATACCTTTTCAGTAAAGAGATATGATCGGGCTAAGTTCAAGAAAACACCGAACAATGGAAACTTCTGACGACAATTAAAAAAAACCCATTTTGTAAATTTCTTAAACTTTGTCCACTTCTTCTCCTCCACATCAGCTTTCACAGTCATTAAAAACATGTTGCATAATGTCGTTGCACTAATAGTTATGGCCCCTCCAATGAGACCCTTAGGCAAGGATGGGCAATTCCGACTTCTTGCCCAGCATTGTGTATAAAATGCAGGCAGGATTGAATTTCTTTTTATTAAAAGGCCAGCAGGTACCTAAAAAGGTGTCGCCGGCACTGAAGACGTTAATTTTGAAAATATTTGGTCACTGCAGCGGCCACGAGCGCGGGGCTACCGATCAGGCGCGCGCGCACCCGAGATGCTCGTTGTTAGAGAGGGCGCAGTGAGAGCTCGTTTTCGCGTCCTCAGACCGATTGAGTTCGAAACAGCAACACCTCTCGGGTGACTTGAACGCACGTGCACCGGTAGTCGCAGTGATCTGGTTAATTGCGTCGATTTCTTTTTCAGGGGGCATAAGAATGTCATCGTTAAACTGTGCGTTCCGTGAAGATCTTTCATTGCAGTGGTAGCAAAAGCACGCGTAGCACAAGTAGTCCGTCTCACTGACAGTCACTGATCTTTCGGGCGTTAGACGTTCCTTCAAAGCATTATGTCTAGATCGGTAACTCTGCGAAATTTTGGCTTCTTTGCAATAATTAAGGGAGTACTGACACGATTTTGAGACATCGCAAAAGGGACATTTTTGCTTCGTTGGTATGCAGAGTCCACGCTGTCCACACACTGGAGTCGGAGAACACGTATAAAATATTTTAATTTGACTTTGAAGTTTTCGTCGCTGAGCAATTGCAAGCCAGCCACACTGCAAGGACATTATCCCGACAAGTCAAGACAGTTCCTCCTAGTTCGCGAGTTCTGCGTCCTGCATGCAGCCTAAATCGTAGAAATCACTGTCAGGGTCACTAGACGACAATTCACTCATTGTTGTCTATTGCACCACGAGCAGATGACGGATTTCCCGCTAGTACGTCGCAAATTTCTGTATCTCCGTGACGTCACACTGCTATGAAACGACACTGAGAAGCCACCCCCTCGATATCGAAACCGAAAGTGTCTTTTTAAGGTGGCGCTAATTAAAATATATAGGATGCATTCCCAGGCACCACAATAGTCGTTTTACGTTTCTCGACACCAGTATTTTTATTTAGAGCAACAATCCGAAATTTTTTAAAATTCGTGTCAGTACTCCTTTAAGCTTCTTGTGCTTCGAAAGGTAGTCTCCACAATAAACTCATTCAGAGCTATACTTTCTCGTCATGAGACGCACAGGAGGAGTAGAGTAAGAGCAAAGCACAAGAAGCTATCCGCGCCGAATGAAGTGTGAACAGCGCACCGAACGCGCGGCCAGTTCACGCCGTCTGCTGCCGACATCTATAGACAAGCGCATCCGGTTACCGATAGTTTTGCTTTTCTTTCCTTTGACAATCCATATTTTGCTTTGCCACTGGAGCGCCACGTTCATGCTTTCCACTGATCGCAACTGGCGCAGCGCAGTTTCTGTGGCAGCAGCGTGCGTGAAGCGAGCGCTCATAGCTCCCTTATAGAGTTTTCATCTTGCTTCCATCTCCGCCGTGTTATCAGCGCCTAGCTGAGATGCGAACAGAGGGCGGATAGAATAGCGAAGCTCCAGTGCACGTGCGTTCAAGTCACCCGGGAGGTGTTGCTGTCTCGAACTCAATCGGTCTGAGGACGCGAGAACGAGCTCTCACTGCGCCGTCTCTTACAACGAGCATCTCGGGTGCGCGCGCGCCTACTCGGTAGCTCCGCGCTCGTGGCCGCTGCAGTGACCAAATAATTTCAAAATTAACGTCTTCAGGGCCCGCGACACCTTTTTAGGTACCTGCTGACCTTTTAATAAAAAGAAATTCAATCCTGCCTGCATTTTATACACAATGCTGGGCAAGAAGTCGGAATTGCCCATCCTTGCCTAAGGGTCTCATTGGAGGGGCCATAACTATTAGTGCAACGACATTATGCAACATGTTTTTAATGATTGTGAAAGCTGATATGGAGGAGATTAAGTGGACAAAGTTTAAAAAATTTTAAAAATGGGTTTTTTTTTTAATTGTCGTCAGAAGTTTCCATTGTTCGGTGTTTTCTTGAATTTAGCCCGATCATATCTCTTTACTGAAAAGTTATATAAATACAAGATTTGGCAGTTTGGTAGATAAGCATGCGAAGAACGTAATGCAGAATTTTTGTCGCTCTGCTACAAGGCTTTTTTGAGATAAATACCTTCAAAGTAAAGAAAATTTTGCCGCTTGGGCCATTTTCGAGGTTTTTTATAAAAACATCTACACGACGCATAAAAACTACAAATACCTGAGCAGAAGCAAAAACATGCATATATTAAGGTAAATAAATTTGAGCTACCTAACTTTAATATATTTTGTGCAATTCATAACGAAAGTTGGCCAAAACAGCAGAGCGGATGAGCGCTCCACTCCACCTCTTCGTCATTATTGATTTCCTGTGGTTCGAAAAAATTTTTGGCGGCAAAACAAATTGCGGATCTCTTCTTTCCACTCATCAGGCAATAATATATAAAATTTTGAAATAAATTTGAGAGGTCGACCAGCCATCGTTTGTTCGATCTTACGTGGAATCACCCAGTACGTACTCGTCCGTAAACAACTGGAAGCTGCCGATGCAGTCGCTTGCCGTTTGCAGTCGTTTACACGTTGCGAAAAGAAGCCTCAATACAGGGCATAACGACACCGGCTGGTTATCTCATAGCAATGAGAGTTCACAAAACAAGAAGCACACATCGCGTTCATACCGGCTTTGCCATCGAAATGACCGCATGCTCGTGTGCATGGCAGATGGACGCGTAACAAATGGCAAACACCTCCTCACACGCAACAACACCGAATGATGACGGGCCCGACAGCGACCGAGCTCTTTTCCGACGTTCGTATGTTCCACGGAGAAAGGAATGTTGATATCCGAGGCTTTCTCGTCCACACAAGACGGGACAACACCTACCGCGTGCTTTCGGTTTTCGCCCTGACTTGTCTCGCCTTCAAACGGGCTTCAGATGGAAAAGCGAAAAAAAAAAAAAAAGCTGCCGTGGCGTGTATATTGACGTCAACGCAAACGTCACGTGACCAGGTGAGGCACTTTAGGGACTAAAACGGCTAGGGACGTTCGCGCATTTTGGTGCCTAGGCCGCGCGTGGTCGTCAGAAAAAGCACCTAGCTTCGCGCGCTCGTAATAGTTCACGCCGTGACCGCGCCGCGGCGCTGCAGTCGCCGGCTGGAGTTGGTCGGGATTGTAAAAGTGCCTGTTTCTAGGTTTAGTACGACGTATTTTTCACGCTCGCCAGGCGTGCTTCATCTCAGCAATTCGCATCAACTAGCCGAACTGTTCTTTTTAGTACTGCTCTTTCACGCTACAATACTGCGTTGAAGTACAGGCTCGAAAGCTCTGCTACTGCGGCATAATTTACGTTGCTGCGGTTTAGTGAAATATTCTTCGTCCGATTTTATAAAGATGTTGCGTCGTCTACGTTCTTTATATATCCAAGTAGGTCCGTATGCAGCACCTCGTTGTCTTACACTTTTTTTTTTGCAAGTAACGCAACTACGCACGTTCTGATATCTCTTCCCGCAAACACGACTTCAAATGAGGCTCTGTTAACGAGTTACGCTGAGTCACTATTGCGCCTTGAGTAGTGCGACATTGGCTAGGCAAAGGCTATAAAACTAGCTTATCGGATAATTTGAGAAACGCGCAGTGTCGCCGAATGGGCGAAGGATGCAATAGCAAACCACTGTAACATTAAACGAAAAAAAGACTCCGAGCTTTAGGAACGATGTGAAGTAACAGTTAACCTAAACTCCATATTGGTATGCAGGTAGGCTGCTGCGTGGGCAGAACCACTGACAGACTCGATTACCGCAACAAGACGTGTCCTGGTCGCGTGATCGCCTTGCGTCGCCCACGCTTTCCAACCCGCGGCATGCTTACAGCTGGGCGAAACTGGAGTTACGACACGTTTACATTCTGCTTAGAGAGCAGAGTTGCACGTCTGATTGAAAACGAGAGGGGGGGTAAGGCTGATCCTTGATTTGTGCGGAAACTCCCTAAGGAGTTAGAGCAAGAATGAGTATAATGAGTCTAGTCGGTTCACCTACTAAATCCGAACTGCCCCTCCTCCCTGCCCATCGGGGCTCTGAAAAGCACATCTCAGATACACAAAAAACACCAAACAACACACCCGTACCATAAGTAGACAGGCTCAGGGTGCTTGGAGTACACATACAACGAAATAGACTACACACACACTAATAAAGCACTTCAGAAAACTGTGGACCACACTCTACGCCTGGAAATCCAATAAGCACGGCGGGCTACCAGAAGCAGAGCTCCCCCGCCTAATCCAAGCCGTCGCCCTCAATATGGTCACTTAGTCTCTCCCTTATCTGAACTGTACCTATATGAAAAGGGAAGAGAACAAAACCTTCAAATTTGTTCTCGGAATGCCCACTCGAACGTCCACCGAACGGCTCATGGAGACAGGCACGTTCAAATCCTTAAACGGACACATTGAAGTTCACTTAACCTCACAATATACGCGCCTCTCCAACACACAAACCGGAAGGTGCATACTCGAAACTCTCAGTATCAGGCCAACTCCAACCACTAATGCGAAAGACACTATTCCTCGACAAATACACACGAGTCTGCACAATCCTCCGCTCCCTAAAAACATGCACCCTGTGCACCTCTAGTAACGGCGACGATAGCGTGGAAAAATTCTTGCAAAAAACAATTTTCTGCTTCTAAAGAAGTGCTCTACGTCGATGCTGCCGTCGATGCTGCCGAGGGTGTCCCCAAACTTCTTGCTCACCACAATGGTCAGCAATTGATTTGATCGGCCTGGTCAACTGAACCCGTGTATCAACGGCAAGCCGTGCTCGCGTTAACTACGGTCAATCCTGTAAAGGACGGCACAACTGCAATTAAAGCTGTCCGTGTGACTGGTTTGACACGGGTGAACAGAGAATGCGCTGGAAAAGCGATAAGAAGATGGCTACCAGAAACGAGCGTGCTTCCACGGCAGTACATTTCTTGGGCACCAAAATTTCGGTCGCATGTACTTTGAATATCCCCACGTAACATATGAAAATCAGACAAAAGAAAAATACCAACCAGGAAAAAAAAACACGAGGCGACTTACCTTGGAGGTTCCAGATGCGTGGAGGCGGGAGCACTTGTCATGTGACACATCCAAAGACTGAGGAAAAAAACACGAATGCGCTCGAACAGGCAGCACGTAGTAAGCGGGGATGACTAAATGCGTAGACTAGCCCACGTCTACCACCGTTATCCAGGAGATCACAGAAGCAAATGTCCACGGAGGTAGGGGTTAAGGTCCCTCTGTTAGTAAGGGTAACAAGGGCAGGCCACGTCTTTCACGGCTTAGGGCCAATGGAGGAAGGAGAAAGGAAAAAAAAAGGCCGGACAGTGCTCATCTCTGAAAAAGCTATTGGTTGGAGGGGTTGAGAGAGGGAGAGAACGCAACAAAAACCCTTTCCTTCTTACCGTGTATTGTCGCTTGCACGCCTCCTCTACCCTCCTTCCCTCTGCGGCACTCGCGACCATCATCATCAAACTGCTCGCACTCTGAAATATATCTATCGCCTTCGTTTTGTTTTTTCACTGCGCGCGATAAAAGTGGGTGTTTTGGTATCAGATATGTTTTTTTAGTTTGATAAGGTATCTTAATGCTACAGTATTTGAAGCCCCACTTGCGTATCGCTGATCGAATCAAAGACACCAAACGTGGGCTGTTTGGCGCTGGATATTGAGTTGGAAGAAAATCTACAGAATAGGCCATTGGGGGGGGGGGGGGGGTAATTTAGCATGTATATGAAATTGCCCCATGACACATCCGTACAATAATCGCAAATATGATGTGCACTCAAGAAATATTGGATTGACTCGGCTCTTTGATTAGGAGCATGACCTAGACGTCATGAGAAAGTGAGGATGCAATCTTTTTTTTTGTTTTGTTTTTCAAGCTTTTAGTTGTCAAAGTGTGGCCTCCATACGGCCTCCACTACGGAATCACCAGGTTGTCGACGAACCATATATCAAGATACTGGAAGAAATCTACTAGCGGCTCCAACAACCACCACAGTCCACAGAACTTGAAGGCCAACTGATGTATGGTGATTATGGAGAGGAAACAGGCACTTTGATTCTGCAGCCCAGGCGGGGGCACGGCGCAACGTGAGACCAAATGGCTTGACGTTGCGGGTGTCCCAGCTATCTTTAACCAAGGGTTAAAAAATGTAATATTAGAGGTAGGCGAGTGAAATCAGTTGCACATTACCGACAGTCACCTTGCGCACTACGGACAACTTTTTTGTAATTAATTAATTTGTTAGTTAGGACTATTCAGCTAAATTGCTAAATATTGACGACAGGCAAGAAATGCGACTTGCAAAGTTCGAGAGCGTCTTCCGAAACCCCCATTGCATATTACAGAAAGCACCACAAAGAAATGCCCTTTATCAATCGTTGATAAACGTCTTCTTCGTCCCTGCGCCGGGCCGAGAACATTAATTTACTTGGACATAACTACATTCGATACAAATTAGCAACCAAAGTGAGGAAGTTTTACAAGCTCAACACTGGTTGGTTATGAAAATCAATCTCACCCACGTCTTCCATTCTTTAAACGATCTTTATTTCTCGCTCCCACATAACAGGCCGTTGAAATGCATGAATGAACGCAATGAGCTCCAAGGTTGCTCGACCGTCTTGTTTTTCTCTGCTACAAAAGGTGAAAGTTACGTAAAAGAAAAAGGCTATGCAAAATGAAGTAGAATGTTTAAAAGTTACATCAAAGATGGCCGAGCGCGAAGACCAGGCCCCTTCCCGACGCTATCACTATCAATGTGCCCGCACTGTCACGCCGAGTTGCTACGTCGTGAAAAGCACGTGTCGAGGAGATGACAGAAGCAATCTTTGCGGTGAACGCACAAACGATATACACACTTGACAGTGACCGCTCAACTTCAAAAATGTTTCCTTCCCAAAAAACAAAGTTTGTTCTGATCTACGCGTGTGCAGGTGGCGCCTAGAAAAAGCAGTTCCCGGCGGCCGGTTGCGCTGTTATATCCAAAAAACCCTATTTGCCTGCTTCGCAACAACGTGTCTGAACAGCCACGATGTCGTGGCTGTTCGCCAGAACGCAGCAATAGCCCACATGTGTTCTCTTGGGTAGTCACTGCTGCAGATGCCGCCGCTGTTCCTGTTGCCACCGAAGGAAATCCCTGCGGGCGCTGAATAGGACGATTAGCTACGGGCAGGGAATAACTGGCTTAACGCGCTTAACCCTGTGTGTGTCTTTTTCCGTTTCAAAATCGTCCAGTTCCTGGCAGCGCGAACAAGCCATGTATTCGCACCAACTAGCCCCCATAGCAGCTTTACTTGCAGGGAATGACTAAAGTCCCTACATATTTCGTTTTTACTTAAGTACCGACAACTGCCTCCTTTCACGGCCCTCTCTCGCGCGCAGCTGGCGTCCGACGCCATTTTCTTCCTAACTTGGAAGATTTACAAAGCCATGTGCGTCTAAGTACATTAGCCACGCATCTTTCAGCGGACAATATGCTACCGCGACGAGCCTTTCTCCTCCCGTCAACCACGTGTCATTAGTGAATGGGGGACGCGTTTCACCAGGTGTTGGAAAAGAGTTAGGAAGAACACGGCTACCGAAAACGAGCGTTAGCCACTGAGATTCGTCGCCGGTGCTTCAATGGTTGTCGGTACTTAAGAAAGAACAGGGAAAAATCTAGGGACTTTAGGAATGACCTCTGAACACTGCGGATCTCTCGACAACCTGCTTAGAGAAAGTGCTGGTAGCCGAAACGCTCTCTTGACGCCATAGAAACGCTGCTTTGTGTTCGGGGAGCACGACTGCATTAGCCTCGCATTCCACTTCATTGTCGCGTGGAACCAACACCCTCTACTCAGTCTAGAGGGTGTTGGGGGAACACGCTCGAGAGGTGGCATGATAGGGTAAAGAAGGAAACCAAAAGAAGCAGTACAGTCCTCCCCCCCCCGCCCCTCCACACACACATACAAAAACCAAAGAAAAAAAAATCGAAGCTTGTTGAAGCTCACTCATCACGGCCCTTACATTTCTCCGCTGCTCACGAATACAGATATGAGAGGTTGGTGGCAGAGTGTAGAATGGTGGAATCGTCGCCGAACATAGGCGGCACCAGCTGAAGCCAGTAGCGCCTGCTAAATTTGGCGCGGATTTTAAATCCACGCTGAAGATACACACAACGCTTTCAGAGCCTGTAAAATGCAAACCAGAGGTTGATATGCATGACAATTATGCCATAACAGCAAGGAAAGAAAAAGGGAGGAAATGTTGCAGACAAAATATAGGTAATTCGGATATTTTCTTTTGGAGAAAACAAGAGCGAGATGTTAAAAAGTTAGATGTTTCTTGATACTTCCCGCTCGTTTCTAAAAAAAAAAAGAGATCCTGAGTAAAGAATCTGCCCACAAGATTTTCTCCAGATACTAAAAAAGAATACATTGCCGAAAACCCCGTGTAAATCTGACCAATTTTGGGCGCGCTAGAGGTTCTGAAAGTGCGCATGTATTCTCTATGGGCATGGGCAAGGTCGTCCCCCCTCTTGTTGCGATGCGCGCTCGCCTTCCACCAGTAATTTGCCATACAGGGCGTGGTCGCCCGTGCGCGCGCGCTTATCTCGTGATGGGGGCAGTTTGTACGTCTTGTGCGTTCACCGCAAAGAATGCGTTGAAGTTACAGAGCGCACGAAGGTCACTTCACTCGCTGTAGCGGCCACGTTTGCGAAAGGAGCGCGCTGCTCAACCACAAAAAAAAAAATAATAACAACTGTGAATGTTGTAGTTCGCGCTCGTCCTGAGTATACTTCTGCGTTCGTTTCGTGCGTCCTTCTTTGTGCATGACGGCGCTATAGATGCCAAACATCAATAGACATTGCACAACCTATCAATGCACAATAAACACTCAACTGCCTCTGTAAAGACCCAATTCACTTTCGTGTTATACCGATTCCTAAGACGGAGAGATCAGCCATGTCTTTTTTTTCTTTTCTTGGTCAATTTTTGATAGCATAAGAGGAGCGGGCATGCGATATTTTAGACAAAAGTAATTGGGATTGTAATGAGTAAATTACCCACTTGATGTAATTCATTCCTTTACTAAATTACCAGCCCATAAAGTATTTCATTTTATTACGCATTACAACAAAAAGTAATTTAAATACAGTAATTTCATTACTGCAATGCCCTTGCTGTCAAGTCTGGTCCTTTGACATGAAAGCGGAATGAGCACAGGTTACAATCAGTTTGCGGAGCTGGGTAGCACACGCCGTTCACCCTAATACTCTCTTTTGTAGACGCTCAGAGTGAGTGAGTGAAAACTTTATTCAAGATGGGCCTGACGGTATTGGGCGGGGTGCGGCTACGAGCCCCTCGGCCTGGGCGACGGCCTGGAGTTCTTGGGCACGCGCGGCTGCCTTGGAGTGCCGGACGGCGCTCAGTTCATCGGCGGGATCGTGGTTGAGCAGATACTAAGATTTTGTTGGGTTGCATAAACAAAATGGCACGCGAGATTACCGAAGCCTTCCATTCAGGAGACGTGCAGATAATTGCGTAAGCGAGCCATCTGTAAAGCTTACTAACAAACAATCTTCCTTTATGACTGTCACGTGATTAATTTTTGGTTCTTTTGCTTTTTGTAGACAGAAGTTTTTATTGTGCAAATCGGTCGTATAATACGATATTTTTTGTATGGCCTTGCCCACGTGCACTGCCTTTTGAGTTGCGAGTCGGCGCAAGTCTGCCCTGTTACATTCCGTTCCCGTCCATTGTCTTGTGTGGGCGCTGCCATTTCATAATGAATGAACGGTGGTGGTGGTTTGGCGATAAGGAAAACGCATATTTCCGCAACCCCTTAGGGAGCACGGGTCAACGTCGTTGGAAAGAGGAGAGTGAAAAAGATAGCGCTCCCCCCCCCCCTCTTTTTTTCCCTTTACGAGTCTGGAATGTTGGTCGTGTTGGTACAGCACTGGTAGGAAAAGCACGCGCGAGAAACTGGGAAAACGAAAGAAGTCTCGATTACACAAGCGCTGACTGACAGTTTTTTATTGAAAAGAGAACGCATGAAAGTAAACTCTTTTGACACCACGTGGTGTCACACTTCACACGCTTTCAAGCCGCGGTCATTTTAAGCATCAAGATAATCCATCTGTATACTTTAGCCAAAGAGAATGACAGCTGGACAACGCACTTATCCGCTTGAAGAATGAAGAAGGCTTCTGCGATCAAACGGTCCTACCATCTGTAATTTTTTCTCAGGAATGTTTCTTGTTGGTCGTGCCAGCAAATCCCCTTTCTACTCTCCGCAGCCTAAGGTAGGTCAAATTGAGCTTTTCGCGTCGCGTTCGATTAGCCCCCGCGCACTAACAGGAGAGTCGTTAAGACTGAACCATTACACGCACGAGCGGAATTGATGAATGCCAGCTGAATTTTACAGCGAAAGCTGTTATGAGATCATTTCACCGGCCGTTTTTGGCGCCGTAGTTGTCCGCCGCCGCCGCCGGTGTCCGTAACCAGTATCGCTCGAAATAAGAAAAAAAATTCCAGGATGGAACGAGGTTCGAACCTGGGCCCTCTGCGTGGGAGCCCAGTATTCAACCTCTGAGCCATGCCGGTGCTTGAAATTGCTTTGCAGAAAGGTCCTATACAGGCTTCATGTCGGGAAGGAACCACATTAGCATATGCAATATAGCGTGGTAGAAGAGTAAAATAAGCACCAAGCGTCGCACAACGCGAATTCTGTAACCAGGCGTCACACAATGCGAATTGCTCAACGAGTAGGTTGTTGAATGCTTCTAACCCATTACAAAGGCTCTGCCATAATTCTTCATCAGGCACAGCATCAACAAAGTGCGCATAATGCCTTACATGCGTTTGGCAGGTACCAACGCTCTCCGTAGAATGACGAAAAATGGCACAGTGCCGGCTGCCCTACTTTCAAAAATTACAGTGATATATAGCGTAGTGGGTTCCTCGCAAGTGCACTTGTATTGGTTGTCAAGGAAGCGCATAAGCGCATGATCCACTTCCTCGGGTCTCAGTAAAATTACAATGATTTATAGCGTAGTGGGTTCCTCGCAAGTGCACTTGTATTGGTTGCCAAGGAAGCCCATAAGCGCATGATCCATTTCCTCGGGGTCTCAGTAAAGTACTTCGCCCCCCCCCCCCCCACGTCTCTCTCCCACGTCAACGTATGTTATACAGCATGACGGGAGAGGGAAATAGCGACCGGGCGTCACCCAATGCAAATTACATAACTGGTGGGCCGTTTAAAGATTCCAACCCATTACAAAGAGCTGAGCCATAATTCTTCATCGTCATCAGTCGCCGCGTCAACAAAGTGCACATAATGCCTTACAGACGTGTAGCTGGTGCCTCGCTTCTCCGCAGAATGACGAATAATGGCTTAGTAGGCGCTTCCCAACTTCACAAAAATTGCGATTTATGGCGTAGTGGGTACCTTTCTAGAGTACTTGTACTGTAGCCCCAAGAGAGCTTAACGGGCTCTAGAAACGCCGCTCTTCCAGCTTTCGCTGTGACTGTGCTGCGGTTTCAGCGCAGGCCTGGCGTTTTTGTTGAATGGACTCGTTAGACATGCTCATTTACTCTCGTTAGCTTGCTCGGCGGCATTTGTCCAGTGGCAGATTCAAGGGAAGGGGAGCGACTGGGCGGTCGCCTCGCCCCCCTTCCCCCACGCGCAACTGCTCGACAGCAATTTTTCGCCCCGTTGAATATTTCCGCGGCGAGAAATGCACCCACCACTTCGACCTTTGTGCTGAGCGTGAAACTGGCTACCTGACTCCCGCTTTCTGGAAGCGACCTGATCGCTTCCACCTTCAGACCTGGAAGCTGTTTGAATGATCAACCGCGTGGCCCGGGAGTGTAATGGAGGGGAGGGGGCACCTCCATGACTTGAAGTGGGGCTGGGCAAGCAGATGTGGTCGAGTGTCATTTTGTGCTCAGTATGCCATGGAAAAGAAAAAAGAAACTTCGGGGGGGGGGGGGGGGGGGGCACGGCCACGGTGTGCCTAAAGCCCCTCCACGCGTCTGCTGCAGCTTTTTTAAGCACCGCCATCTATTGTTTCGACGACAGCGCCCATTTCCGGTTCCGGAGCTTCCGGAAGGAAGTTCTTGAGCCACTTCCTTCCGCTTTTCCTTCCATCTTGTTTCTACGCACGCATGTGCACACGCGAGAAAGCAACTATTTCATTGTCCGTTTCGCAAGTGTTGTTCTTTTGAGGTTCGTCGTAAACTGCCTGCCGCCGAGCGAGTTTTCGCTCGGTGTTTCTGCGTCGCGAGGGCATGGGGCGGATGCATCAACCGGAAAAGCAGCAGAAACATCATGGCGGCACTTCGGCTTCCGCCAGGCGGGCAGCCGGTGTAAAAGGAGAGGGGGAGGACGAGTTGGCGCAACACCATCTAGACTAGCTAAGGTATTCACACGAGCGAGAAATTGGCGTGGCACACAGGGGGATTGCGGATCACGGGACAACGTCGTCACGGATTAGTGAGTGGGCGCCCCCCCCCCCCCCCTCCGCTACTCCTCGGAGGAGACGGGGACCTTTTCCCGGACATGACAAACGATCCCCCGGTGGTGGGGGATATGACGGAACTTCGGGCTCTTGTTTGGCCACGTTGTTGCACTTGCTCCTGCAGAGAGCGACAGTGGGTGTCCAGTCTGCAGCAGCATGATCTTCTGCACCTCGTCGTCAGAAGCTCGTCAAACGGGTGGTGCAAGCCACCAGAGTAGTCTAGTAACACTGATCTGCCCCCCCCCCCCCCCCCCGTTTGCCTCGTCCGTGTGAGTGGGGGACATTTGTGGAGAGCTCTCTTCGCGAGCTTACATAACAAGGTTCCGCCTTTATCCCCCGAGGATTTGTCCTCCGTCTGAATATCCCTTTAGGCGTGGCACTCCCTGGCTACGCCACTGCCTTTGGGGTGTCGCCTTCAGAGTGCAGTTAGCTTATTTGACAAATGAGGTGAACCGTATAGCCCTGGCAAGCGGCCTTGAAACACCGAAAGACTTTTAAGCCGTGCCTCCGCCCGCTTGAAGAGGAATGCGCTGCTAACATGTAATAATAATAAAAAAAACATCTCCACTTTTTTTTTCTCGCAACCTCGCCGTACGCGTTCCTCAGTGCTTCCATGACTACTCCTGGCCGGAAGGCGCGTGCTGACAGAGCCCAATGAGGCTATTCGGAAAATCTAGGTACAATGTCACTCGGTACATCTAAAGTCCCTAGATATTTCCCTGTTCTTTCTTAAATACCGACAACCATTGAAGCGCCGTCGACGAATCTCATTGGCTAACGCTCGTTTTCGGTAGCCATGTTCTTCCTAACTCTTTTCCAGCACCCGGTGAAACGCGACCCCCCATTCACTAATGACAGGGGTTTGACGGGAGGAGAAAGGCACGTCGCGTTAGCATATTGTCCGTTGAAAGATGCGTGGCTAATGTACTTAGACGCTCATGGCTTTTTAAATCGTCCAAGTTAGGAAGAAAATGGCGTCGAACGCCAGCTGCGCGTGAGTGAGGGCCGGGAAAGGAGGCAGTTGTTGCTACTTAAGTAAAAGGGAAAAATCTAGGGACTTTAGGTACATCCAATGGTGCGACGGAGGGGGGGGGGCATACATTACCTTGAAAGGACGTTCTTGGAATTGAGCTGGCTTTCTTGAGTGTGACGACAAAAGCCCAAATTGATTGTCGTCACACTCCTCAGAGTAAATTTTATGGTGACCTGAGGAGTGCCGGGCATTCATGAAAAAGAACAGTGTGTCAATAGGAGGCGCATTCTAGTGTTTCGTTTCAAGAAAAGCTATTCATCCCCTGAAGAGCGGCGAACTAAAGTCTGTATTTTTTCTAAGACGGAGCAAACAACTACCAACGGGTAACGGAGACTCTCCTCTTCGCAGCCTCCCTTAACTCCAACTCTCTTCACTCTTTCCTGCTTCCTATGCACACTTTCAACGAAGGCGCCGCCATTTCCTGCTTCCTATGCACACTTTCAACGAAGGCGCCGCCAAAATCTCTCGAGGATGCCGGCCTAGTCGAACGAATTTTCTAGCCGCTCACCATGGTGACTCGGACGCCCGTTCTCCTGCCCCCACCCCTCACTTTTTTTGTCTTTTTCTTTTCCACTCATACCTTTCTTTTTCTTCTTTTACCACGCTCTTCCCGCTCTCACTGTCCCTTCATTCCCCAATTCCCCGTGAGTGTATCGGTTGAGGTGTCCTTACTTGAGAGACAGTTAATTATCGTGCACTACACACCCAATTTTCATTTTCATTTCCTTCTTCCTTTTAAGAATCACCCCCCCCCCCCACTCGCCGAAATCCTCTCCAGGCGCCGCCAAAATCCCCTCCCGAATTTTGACCTAATCTCCCGATTGTGGGTTCGGGAAAAAACGTCCCCAGAATAAATGTCCCCGGAAGATACGTCCCCTGAGTAAACGTCCTCGGAAAAAATGTCCCCATTTGCGCGGTCGGAAAAAACGTCCCCACACGGGGGCCCTCAAACGTTGCGCCTTCGAGTCACCAATTTTTTATTTCTCATTGCAACAAAAAGATCCGCGCGAAGATTGCAGTTTACTGATATTTAATGTGCAAGAAATATATGTATATATATCTGTATTATTTCCACGGCACGAAAGGCGAGAATATAGACGGGGCGCAATAATGACACACCAACTGTCATTATCGCCAGCAGCGGAGCTAAATGTACGCACCGAATCCTGTCAGCCTCAGGGATCTTGTTATTCCGGCACCTTTGACTATGGCCGCGGGCAACCGTCCAGAGCGCTTCCTGTGCTACGATACCGGCCCACAGACTTAAAACAGGCTGTTTACTTGTATTTGCCAGGGCAACGTGCTTGAAGTTATTAGCCGAGAGCAGCAGCTGGTTTATGGACGGAAACTTCGATTCCGTTCCCAAGGGGCGTGCAGATATATGCATTGCTCTTTTACCGCTAGGCGAGGGCGTTGTATCACTTGCTTATGCCTTCATGACAAGGAAAAACCCGGAAGCGTATACGAGGATCTGTTCACGTCACTACGTGACCGGTGGGAACTCCTTGGACTGGCTTTGTATCCGACTGGCTTTGTATCCGACTTTGAAAAGGCGACCATGAATGCTGTGAAGGCACTCTTTGGAGAAGACGTCACGATAAAGGCGTGCTTCTTCCATCTGTGCCAAAGCACCTGGCGGAAAATTCAAGAGCTCGGGATGACGACCCTTTACAGGCAAGATCAGGAGTTTCGAACTTTCAAGGGAATATATCCTCGCTTTCCTGCCTCTTGACGACGTGCAAGAGGAATGACCGCATTGAAAGGTTTAATGCCAGAAGCTGGCCGAGAAATACTAGAATATATTGAGGAACGTATGCTTCGGGTGCTTAAAGGCGGTTGAAGAGAGCTGAGAACATAGTCAGTCCTCGGTGAACACCTCCCACTTACCCCCCATATATGTGGAATGTCTACTCGGCCATTCTTGATGGAGGACACAGGACGAACAATCACGCGGAGGCCTGGAATAGAAGGCTGGGAAGCATCGTGGGCCACAGCCGCCCAACAGAGTGCTCGAAAGAAGCCACCGTGGCAAGTCCGTGCACCCCAAGGAAGGGGCTCAAATCAGCGGTCACGGCCAGCGTGTTCACAACATATGTGAAGACTACATAACAAGTTACGGAAATACGGTACGGAATTACAGCAAAGTCTTACCGTACCGTTCCTCCTTTTCCGCTCGTTGTGCTTTTGGCGCCCCTAATTCCAGTGAAGCCACACAAACACCACAAATGCTTTTCCAAAGTTAATATGGGGTTGTCAGGCCTCACTGTTGCCTGTCAGCCTACAGTAAACCACTTTACACCCTTAATGGGGTTTTGCCGTGTCTATAACTAACACCCTAAAAAAGGGTATTTTCACCTATCAAAACACCCATACCATAGGCTGTTGCCACTGGCCTAACACCGTTATCATGGGGTGTTTCCAATGGCCTAAGCCCCGTTATCACTGAAAAATAAAAACTACCAGTCAGGGAACACGCAATTACAGATGACATCAGCATAGCAAGGGTCTTGTTCTGGCAGACATGATGCCTTCAGGTAGTATGCGAGGGATTATTGGTCAGCTGCCAGCTCGTAAAGAGATCACGTGCTACGTGACGCCAGAAAGGCAGAAAAAGAGTGTTCCACACTCGCCGCCATGGCTGCGATTGGCGCTGACTAACACTCCAAGGTTTAAATGCACATATATACCCCATAAAGTGGACGGGAGGATGACCGCCGCCGTAGCTCAGTGGTAGAGCATCGGACGCGTTATTCGAAGGTCGCAGGTTCGGTCCCTGCCGGCGGCAAGTTATCTTTTCGTCCACCTTACTTTCTTCACATTTATATTCTAAATACTACAGATACCCTATACTTTCCTTGGCGTTATTGTCTGTTAGTTCTCATTAATATTGTGTCTAACACCTTACTTTCTTCACATTTATATTCTAAATACTACAGATACCCTATACTTTCCTTGGCGTTATTGTCTGTTAGTTCTCATTAATATTGTGTCTAACAAAGAAAACGAGCCCTTAAGATTCATCTTCTTTCCTTCATTCATACACAGTAAACCACTTTACACCCTTAAGGGGGTTTTGCCGTGTCTATAACTAACACCCTACACCCTAGGAAAAGGGTGTTTTGACGTATCAAAACACCCATACCATAGGGTGTTTCCGATAGCCTGAACACCCTTATCACTGAAAAATGTGAAAAATAAAATCTACCAGTCAGGGGACACGCAATTACAGATGACATCAGCACAGAAGGTGCACGCACGCGCCAAACGGCACACACAACAGAGCGTATTGTAAAATACCACATGGACGGAGCGCTCGTGCTACACCGCCTTACACTGACTATCTGGTATATATAGCCATAGTATCTTAAGCCGCCGTTCAGTGCCGGTGGAGATATTCCTGTTCCGTATGAGTGAACATTAAACATTAAGAGAATAGGCGTACATTTATGGTACGCTTGTAGATATCCCTAAACGAGACATGCCTTTTAATCTAAACTCGCCTAAGATCCAACGACATTTTAATTAGGGAGTCCCAGTTATCATCTGGCACGCTGTGGTACGGGCCATGGGTGTTTCGATAACCCATAACACCCTTACCTCCTAAAGGGTGTTTAGTAAGAGCATTACCCCTTAAAGGTTATTTTGCGGAAGGAAAACACCCTTACACCCTAATTTTTGCTAATTTTGGTTAGGCAAAAGGGTGTTTTGCTTGCTTGAAACCCCCTTAAGGGTGCAAAGTGGTTTACAGTGTAGCAAGGGTCTTGTTCTGGCAGACATGATGCCTTCAGGTAGTATGCGAGGGATTATTGGTCAGCTGCCAGCTCGTAAAGAGAGCACGTGCTACGTGACGCCAGAAAGGCAGAAAAAGAGTGTTCCACACTCGCCGCCATGGCTGCGATTGGCGCTGACTAACACTCCAAGGTTTAAATGCACATATATACCCCATAAAGTGGACGGGAGGATGACCGCCGCTGTAGCTCAGTGGTAGAGCATCGGACGCGTTATTCGAAGGTCGCAGGTTCGGTCCCTGCCGGCGGCAAGTTATCTTTTCGTCCACCTTACTTTCTTCACATTTATATTCTAAATACTACAGATAACACCCCCTATACTTTCCTTGGCGTTATTGTCTGTTAGTTCTCATTAATATCAGAATAGAAGGTGCAGGCACGCGCCAAACCGCGCAGACAACAGAGCGTATTATGAAACACCACATGGACGGAGCGCTCGTGCTACACAGCCTTACACTGACCATCTGGTATATGTAGCCATAGTATCTTAAGCCGCCGTTCAGTGCCAGTGGAGATATTCCTGTTCCTTACAAATGAACATTAAACATTAAGAGAATAGGTGTAAATTTATGGTACGCTTGTAGATAGCCCTGAAAGAGACATATCTTTTAATCTAAACTCGCCTAAGATCCAACGACATTTTAATCAGCGAGTCTCAGTTATCATCTGGCACGCTGTGGCATGGGCAATGGATATTTCGATAACCCATACCACCCTTAACTCATAAAGGGTGTTTAGCTAGAGTATTACCCCTTAAAGGCTATTTTGGGGAAGGAAAACACCCTTACATCCTAATTTTTGCAAATTTTGGTTAGGCAAAAGGGTGTTTTGCTTGCTTGAAACCCCCTTAAGGGTGCAAAGTGGTTTACAGTGATAGGCATTGTTAACCAGGAAACTGTCGTTCGGGGCACGCGCTCTCACTGGAACTGGGAGCAGCTTAAGCACAACGAGGGGGAAAGGAGGAGCGGTACGGTAAGACCACACCGTAATTCTGTACTGTATTTCCGCAACTTTCAAAAGACTTTTAGCAAATTATGGAAATACAGTACGCAAATACGGTAAGGCAGTACGCTAGCGCTCCTCCTTTCCCGCTCGTTGTGCCCCCTGCTTCAGTAACGGTGCGTCCCCCGAACGACAGGCTCCTCGTTAACAACGCATAGGCTGACAGGCAAAAGTGAGGCCTGAAAACCCCACAGCAATGTTTTAAAAAAAAATGTTGCTGTGGCTTAGCTCGGCTGTGCCAGTATAGCGTAGCGTTATCAAAGGTTCAGCTAATTATTCTTAGCTTTCCTGATTGTCTAGGATTAGCTTGATTATCATGCTTACTGCTGATCCAATGACACACACACAGTATACGTATTATGTGGTATATGTATATTTATTTTGCCGGGCAACAACTTCGGGATCCGATGATTAAGCTTCTCCGCTCTTCAGCGCCGCTGAGCAGCATTTGCGCTCTCGTTCTCCATGGCTATACCACACTGGCAAACGCCAGTCAGAGGCGCTATCAAGCGGCTCCAGCGCAGTGTCAGACGGCGACTGCACAGCGAAGGCGAATAGCTGCGCGCGCGCCGGCGCCAATACGTCTGCCAAGGCGACGTCACTCCTCTGGAAAGCGCAGACCGGCGGCGGCGGAGTGCGCGGGAGCTGCCGGCTCCGGTGCGCGACATCACTGATGCTCGCGCATACGCAGCACAGCTCTTGAGGATCCACGCGAAACTGGCTCGGCTAGGCCAGTGTAGCTAACGCTACAAAAAGCTTTTGTGGTGTTAAGGCCGAACTATATTCAGCGTTTCTGGCGGCGTTTCGTTCCTCGGCGTCGACGCTATAGGTGATGGTGGCCAAAACGTCTACCTCAGGATGGTCCAGACATCACCGGCGGAGTCAGCGTCGGCGCCGGAAGCAGTTCGATGGACGCAGAACCAATCAGCGTGCGGCTGGCACCGACTTCCGCTACGTAACGGCGTCGTTGCTACAGCTAAAATGGCTGCCGCCCGCCTCGGAATATAGCTTTTTTTCGGCGGGTGCCCAAGGCGTAATTGTACGAAAGAAAGTCTTCCATGGCAAAAAAACAAAAAGTTGCTCGGGAATATAGAAGGCTGGAACGAATTTCGGGGGGGGGGGGGGGGGGGCGGGCCCCTTTGCCTACGTGCCTGGCAGGTTGCATACCGAGTATAGTGAACTAGAAGAGTAATACCGAGTAACACGTACTGCGCGACAGTAAATACCCCTCGAGGCACTTTGGGCGCGCCACTTTAAGCACCGTGTTTTTTTTTTTTTTTGCGCTTGTGTGCTACCATTTTACCATTGCAATTACGCATCACTGCAACATGTTGAAGTCATTTTCATGCTTATTCAGATTGTTAAAACCTTGCCTGCTCTCGTACTTGGGCCCATTACTATTCACTGGCTTCTGGTCAAAATGTCATGTGTACGTTTTGTCGGCAGAGGGGAAAAAACATTAGTTGAAAAGAAAGCACATTCGTACACGAAGCAAGTTTATTTGAACTGTGCAATAAAAGTTCTCTACAGAGCACAGGCCCACTTGGGTTTCTTTTGTTCCTCCTTTTTAAAAGAAGTGCACCCGAGTTAAGCAATAAATGTGTGCAACAGATCGCGTTAACGTTGCTATGCTCATGTAGCCGACCTGCGACGTTTGCCCGATCTTTTGCCGCATTTCTGCAACGGACTGTGCGTGGAGGCGAGCTGTGGCTAAAAAAAAGTGGTCAGCTTGTTCTCAGCCGACTGAATCAAGTCGTACAGCGCGCCTGGTGAATAAAGGAGCACACCGTGGTCGCACTGTCAAGAGACACGCGCCGGCAGATTTATAGGGTATCATTTTCTTTGGTGATGAGGCAGCGCTGCTTTGCAAGGTTCACTGATGCAAAGAATCTCTTCCCTGTCACATAGTCCGCGATATAATAGACAAGGCGGACACCATTTCTTCAGCGTCAGCTCTCGGTATCGCACGAGCCCACTTCTCAAACAGTTTCTTTTTTTTTTTCTTTTTGCACGCCGGTGCTTGGAACAAAGGTACTTTTTCTGTGGACGCGTCCTGTACGGCTGTACGAACTGCGAATAGTCAATTTTAACCTAATCGAATACTAACTGAATAGTATTTGAATAAAAAGGCGACAATTTTCAAAACCGCTCTATATTTCAAGAATATTTTAGTTGGAACAAATAGTCACTATTAATAAAGGAACATTATACGATTAACTTCAAACGGCAAAAATGCCACAGTTATGTAAACTGAGGTAAGCTCGTATAAGCAGTGACCGCCTACGATATATTTAGCAACCGTAAGTTGATATACAGCGGTTCTTTCAAAATTCAAGGCGGTACTTTGTAGCGAGCTTTTAAATAAATCTGAGGCATAAACACCAAACAATGTTTGATGAATCAACACCAGGAATCTCATCATGAGCATAACAGATGGAAGACACCATCGTTTGGCGACACTATAAAAGTTTTAAAAAGAAGCACCTTAATCTGTGATTAGTACGGCATCGATAGTCTCTTGAAAAATTCGGCTGCATGCAGGTATCTTGGTAATCCAACAATTAAACGAGAAAAGTGCTGCCTCGATGTTCCAGTGTGTTGCTCCTTTGGGGTTTTTCCGTCAGTGCTAATTATTCGAAAAATATTCGGAATTTTAAATATGTGCTATTCAATTCGAGTCCCGAATCAAATAGAACACCATTCGATTTGTTATTCAAGCTTTCCGAACCTTCACAGACCTGTGCCCAAAGTTCCAGTCAGGAATGAAGCAAGAAAGTCCAGCTTTTTTTTTTTCTTCTTTGCTTCAGAGGGCATTATCCTCACAGCTCAAAATGCAGATCCCTGTACAAAAAAAAAAAAAAAACGCGTGAAGGCTGAAAAAAAAACACGACGCCGCACAGCCGAGCGCAGGCTTTATTTGGGTACAATCTGCGACAGCGGCGGCTGTCCCGCAGCGCCCCTTGCACCAGCCCCTGGCGGCATCGGCGCGCAGAGGGACCCCGTATGGCAATAGCGAACTGGCTATACGACCGGCAAGCCGCGCCACCTCTTTCGGCGGTCCGAAACGCCAAGGACGGCCGCTAGGATTTCTTGTGGCGCCACTGCGCCTTTTCCTAGGCGTGGCGGAGAGGCCGCGCGGCACGTGTCTCTCAGCGCAGTAGTTCACCACAGCGCGGCTGCCCAAATCGCTTCGTCGGCGGCTACAATTTGATTACTTTACAAGTAGCGGAGTGTTCTGCTGTATTTTCACGCACGGACCATGGTGGAGCAGCTTTCTGTATCTTGTCAGGTATCCCGCTCAAACATAGACACGCCCTCACGCTAAATATTCAAAACTGCGAATCAGTTTGGTTGGAATTTTAGATAATCTAACTTTCTCAACATCGATAACCGAAATTTCATGTTTAGTTGCCTTTACCGATCACTTTCTTCCTCAGGTTCAGATTGTTTTTTGTTTCTCGCGAATAAATAACGGCAAGGTTATCTTCAGCTAACAAAAAATATGATAAGCATGTGTTATATACATAAGTTATCTGACTCATCCCTGAACTCTGTTATTCATCTCGTTTTCATGGTTTTCATTACGAATGTCTTATTAATACCCCTGCTTGCTCAGTTCTCGGCGGCTCCAGCACTGCAATCGATCATGCATTGTCTAATCTTTTGTTGTCCATCTCACGTAGGGGTGGGGGAGCGAAAGCGCTGGTGCGGCTTGCAGGAGGGGGGACGGGGAGGTTAAAGTGCTTCTATTGAACCCCCATGCCTACGCCACTGGCTAAAAGAATGTCTTTTGTCCAATACTAATGTGTAGTCCATATATTCATCACTATACTTTCAGTGTGTTAAAATTCATTCTAGTCTGATTTAGCCTGTTTGTTTTGTAACACTTTATATTGTTGTTTACAATCATTGTCATGGAAATGTCCTTTCCAGTATATGTGTGCCACATGATTTATACTGTTATTTTATGTGTCATGCATATGCATCTCCAAGTTATCCTCTGTACTTCATGTCATTCGCAAGGTTTATATATCTTCACTATCGCGCAACGCTTCCTGTATCTTTATTTTACACAGATTTTACGTACATTTTATACTCCTTAATTATATTATTCATGCTAAAAACCGGCTAGTGTTCTTTGTACTCGGCATATATAAACTGCTGTAGCATAGTTTTTGCGTATAGTTTGGAAATAATGTCCCATTCCAGTCTTTCACTTCGGGACATCCTTCTGCATATGTCCTAGCTATAATCTTTTAATGATCTTTTAATCATCACAATTTATTAAGAGGTGCCCGTTTTTATTTTCGATCTGAGCACTGTGTCCCTAACCATGAACTCCAAAATAATAAGCCTGCACCACAACTATAATGAAATAGGGCCGTATGCACATAATGAGCGATCACTGTGCAGCTAATGTCCAGATCGCGTGCGGTAAATATGAAAAAAAAATGTGTGTACTTGGCCAAAATAAAGCCACTGAGTCATGCAGTGAGCAACCTGGCTGTTTGATGTTTGCAAGAACCAGAAAGCAAACACACGCTTTAGAATTAACCGCAGCTGCAACTCTGAAGGGGCCCGCGACGGCCCGACAACGCAGCCAAAGCTGCTAGGAAATGTAGCAGTGGCGCCACTAGAGAATATTCTAGTTCACTATATATACTCGGATCTAATAAGTCGTCGCCGTGCACTGTGTGGCCCTCAAGTTCTCAACCGATGCATGTATTGTGCTTATCTTGTACCCTAGCAGCTTCGACAGCAAAACGCTCGTGGTATATTTGAACTCCTTGCGAGAGCCGTACTCAAGTTCATCGGTAGGCTTAGCAGGAATGAGCGTATAGGCCGAATACGTGGCCTCAAAGATGTGCGACAACTTCAAGCTCAGAGAACATATATTACGAGTTTGTGGTTCTTCTTAATGTCAATAGCTGGCACTACAAGTCAAATAAAAAAAAATAGACCTTTCGGTGGCACTGCGACTCGTTTTTTGCACCACAAAACTGTAAATGAGACATAAAAGCTATAATCAGGAATATATCTTGTTGGTACATTGACGGAAACTGTACACTGCTTTACGAGGTGCCAGGTGCATTCCCTCTGGCACGGCCGCTACATAAAACAACAGGTGCGGCTTGCTTCGTCGCGTCGCCGTCAATGGGCGAGCGCGGGTCGGCTGAGCGGCAGCTGTTTTGGGTGAGGGCGCCACAAGCACAGTCCGCATTTAGGTCCGCAAGGCAGACGCTGGTTCGTGTTACTATGCGGTCGCCTCAGGATTTATGCGTGTCCGTGTGCTTTCTCGTGTCTTTCTTGTGTGTGGCCGCGCGTGTGAGCAGCTTGCCTCATGTTTCCTGCGCATGAGTACGGTTTTTTGGTGTGCGCGTGTGTGGCAGACGGTTTTTAAATGCGAAGCATTTCTTTGCGAACCTCAGGCACTTTGGGCGTTTCTATCTACGTATCTATCTATCTATCTATCTATCTATCTAGCCGCCTACGTCTGGGTGCTCTCCTGGTCGTCTCCATAACTTGTAATATACCAAAATTGGCACAGCAGGGCATTGGTGTATGGCGAACACGATTCACTGGTCATGACATGAATAACGCAAAATACCTGTCACGTACGTCATGAAACCCTTTCTCTCAGTCACGTGTGGCACATACCCGCTTACCATAGTTCATGTTATGCGGGTATGTGCCACAGGTGATACAAAGTCTCAACCGACACAGTAACCGCGAACACACACATTGACACGCAAGAAAAGTGATAATAATAGTTGGGGTTTTATGTCTCAAAACCACGATGTGATTATGTGAGACGCCTTAGCGAAGGTTTTTGACCATCTGGTATTCCTTAACGTGCACCGAGATCGTACAGTACACGGGCATCTAGCATTTTGCTTCCATCGAAATGCGACCGCCACGGCCGGGATCGAACCCGCGACCTATGCGTCAGCAGCCGAGCACCGTAACCGCTATACCACCGCGGCGGACGCTAGGAAAGTGAAGAAGCTGATGACTGAACACCCCTGGAAGACGCTCAACTACCATGCACTCGTCGATTACGCAAAAATCGTTGTGAATGCTTCCTACAATAAATCTGGGGAGGGAACCAGGTCTCTCACCATTACCGGTGACTTCATGGATTTATCAAGACCCAACCACGCCTGGTCTTTATACTGCGTGAAAGACGGCTCGAATGTGGACAGGGCATCAAAAGACCTCGCTGCGACGTCCAGGACAGGAGGCGTCATAGATCATTTCATCGTAAGAGGCATCCAGGATTTCCACCAGCTGCAATATACCTCGCACTTCACTACACTTAGACCCCTCATAGCTGCGATCACGAACGGATCCGATAACAAGTCCGGTCCAGCCTCTGGTGCTCACTAATCACGGTGATGATGACCTAGTCCAAAAGCTGTCAAGAACCCCTCCTACACATCAACACAGGTTCGTGAAATCTACGTGCGTTCACCGTCATTCGTAACGGGCTAGTATAATCAATAGTACTGTAACGCAACTGTAACAACTGCAACGTACGTGCAATGCCCCTGCGCGTGCCACTCGGCTGCGTACCACATATCTAAGGAAACTTTCCTAAATGAAGCTTAGTGGCGAGTAACGCCCGTCCTGTGCGTCTGTGTCCCTTCTTTGTCCTGTTCGGATTCGCTCTATCCAGTATTGAAGAATACAAGCACTACATATCAACTTACCGCGTCTGGTGTTGGTAACACCCATGATGCTGTTGGCATTGATACGCAACTGTAAACAACTGGTCATATAATACATATGCGACTCTTCAACATATGAGTGTGCGCATACCACTTCCACATTTCTCTAGCGTCATTCCGTAACGTTTCGCTCAATGTGAAAAATTACGCCAGAGTCACCATCCCGCGCATGCTTCGCATAACATCGATTCTCACGGTACGTGAGATCTGCCGAATTTTTTTAGCGGTGTGATGACGCGAACCTGTTGTGTGCCGCTGTGCAACTCGAACGTGTGAAAAGACGCTGCTGTGAAGTACCACGTATTCCCATGCGATCTACGGTGTCGGGAAGCGTAATATTCGTAACAGAGCACTTCTTTCTGCCACAAAGGAGCGCTAAAACAGCCGCGCGCCGCCGCATCCTGACTACAGCATCAAGCCACTGCGCTGACTGCTACCCCCAACGGGTGCGCGCAACGAAAAAAAAAAAGACAAGCATCAAAAGGCGCCCGGGGTGCGCATTTGTAATATGCAGAGCGCTCAACGCATGGCAACGGCCGCGGCGCGCTATTGGCTGCGCGCACACAGGGACGCCGTCGCGGACTTCCGCCTAGCAACGGCCGCCTCGCCCTCGCCGACGCGACGATGCACTCTCGTTCTCGGGGTGCCTTTCGCGGGAATTTTAAACGGTGAACGTGCGCCTCCGGGGCCCGTGGAATTTTCGTCCCGCCTGTGCTTTCACCTTGTTGTATTTTCGCAATGTTGGGAAGCAGCCCCCACTTCTGGGCAGCTTTAATTGGGAGACCCCGCGGCCAAAAGAAGGAAGAAGGGCAACTCGGGGGGGGGGGGGGGGGGGGGTCGTTTTCGGGGTTGCAACCGCAGCGGCCCGCAGTTTGGAGGCGACGACGCGTACGGCAAGAGCGGAGAACGTGTTCTTGACATCGTCGTTTTACGACCTACACCCCCACCCCGTGAAAGAACAGTGAAAGCCACAGGGACCGTAACCCAAAACACAGGGAAGGCCTTTTCTCCCTCTGTTCTTGAAGTCTGTTGCACGTGCGGGGTGCAGAGAAAACTCTTTTGGACTGTGCTTGTTGTTTCTGTATTTCTATTCTCCTTTTCATTTTCCCTCTCTACGAGAGCACTGTAAATAGTGAACAAATAAAGCAGTCTTCGTGAAGCGTTCAAACAGAGCGGACGTCTTGATTTTGTGTCGTCCAACCTAAAGAAAGTTTTTGCCTGCTCTCGCGCTGACCGAAGACGCCGCCGTCGCCGTAGGATTCGACTGTGCTTTGTGCATTTTGCTTTGTTAGAGTGTGCGTTTGTTGTCTTTTATTATTTTTTTTTCGCGGCTGTTCTTTCCAACGCATATCACAGCCCTGCAACGCCGGTGTTGGACGGCTATGAGTACTGAAAACAGCGCATGTGAGACGTCGGCGCGCCGCGCGATCGAATGCGTTAAAGACAGTGAGAGTTCGTCGCCGGACGTTGACGTGCTTCGGGCGAACATCAGTGATGCACAAGACGCCTGCAGCTGGGTACAAGATTACGGCTTGAAAACGAGCACATCGTGGGTTGTGGACTTCGTCAAGTCAACAGCAAGGTGTGAAAGGTAATACAAAAATTATGTTTCATAACTTCAAAAATAACTTGTAGCATCTTCTGTGATGATTTAACTTCTTGTTTTGGGGATAATGTCCAATGATGAGCCGTCTCAATTAAGTTGTATTATGTGTGCACTTGGCCCTCTTTATACGTGGCGTAAGCGGTTGGCGAAACAAAATCGAAAATTGCCGCAGCCACATAAGTAATTGTGTTCTAGTTATTTTCCTATCTTATGGCGTATGTACCATAGGATGGGGAAATAATCAGAGCAATCAGAACGCAATGTGAACCAGAGCTACATTATGGTTGGATCTCACGAAAGTATTCCACAAACCTGCATATTTGGCCCCACTCACTTAGGTCACCAACTTAAACCTGGGAGAAAGATCATACAATTACAACCGATACTTCCTAACGAATAGGAAGGTTACCTTCAACATGGGGGAACTCGAGTCTGAGGTGAGGAGCATGGACAGTTTAGTTACACCTCAGGGCTCCATGATATCGCTCATGCTCTTAATCTCATTATGACAGGATTGTCAGAAAAACGTGAAGACATCGAAGGAATCAATTGCTCCGTATACACGGATGATGTTGCCATATGGATCTCGCAAGGCAGTGATGGGTAAATAGAACAGAAGTTACAGGAAGTGGTAGATAAAGTGGAAGTCTACCTCACAGGCACTAGGCTTGAATTTTCACCAGAGAAATCAGAACTCCTTTACAGACCCATACTTAACCAGCAGGTGGCCCGGAGATACAGACTTGCACGAAAAACGTGGGGGGCATCCCCATCATTGAACAAGTTATAGGGGTCCTTGTACTCAAAATTGAGTCGAAGGGAAATAACAGCAATACTCTTATAAAAATAGTGACTAAGGTCACTAAGGCAACTGTCTGATCAGGAGAATCACAAACAAGTATCACGGAATGAAAGGAGGCTAGCATTCTTAGGCTTAAATGGAACAAGACAGAAAAGGAAGAAATCAATATGTTCGTAAGGAAAGCTTTTAAGCAGACCCTAGGCTTGCTCGAAAGCACCAGCATAGAGAGATTAACGCATCTGGGCATACATAACACCTTAGAAGGATTGACTGAAGCTCAGTTGGAAAGAATTGCCAGCACCTGGACTGACAGAATATAGATAAATTACAAACAACAACCAGCAAGGACGCAAGGTTGCATCGGCCAGAGATTGGGAGCCAGATTGACATTGCCAATTTACTAAAAAAGAAATACACACAAAATTCAATTAAGGCAGTAGAACGAGCACAGCTAATACGACCTGAGACGGCTCAAGTGCACATACTACGACCTAATTGAAACAGCTCATCATTGGACATTATCGCCAATTAAATCACCACAGAAGATGCTGCAAGTTATTTTTGTAGTTATGAAACACCATTTTTGTATTACCTTTCACACCTTGATGTTGACTTCACGAAATCTACAACCCACGATCTGTTTGTCTTCAAGCCGTAACCTTCTACACAGCTGCAGGCGTCTTGTTCATCAGTGATGTTCGCCCGAACCACGTCAACGTCAGGCGATGAACTGTCATTGTCTTCAACGCATTCGATCGCGCGGCGCGCCGACGTCTCACATGCGCTGTTTTCCGTGGTCATAGCCGTACAACACCGGCGTTGCAGGGCTCTGCGAAATGCGTTGGCAAGAACAGCCGCGAAAAAAAAAATTAAAAAACACAAGGCACACTCGAACCCACGGGCGATCACGTCTTGCGACAACGCGAGATCACAAAAAAACACTGGCGACAACACATATATTCACGTGAAAGCGTGTTCAGTGTTAAAAAAATAAACAAACGCAATCAGTCCAACACAACAACGATTATGTCTTGCGACAACGCGAGGGCTCAAGAGACACAGCAGACAGCACAGATATTCAAGGGCGAGCGTGTTCACTGTTAAAAAAAGAAAAAAAGAAACGCACAGTAGAACACAACGGCCGATCGCGTCTTGCTGCAGCGCCAAGACAGTGGCGACAACACAAATGTTCATGGGCGAACGTGTTGGCCGTTATAACAAAACAAAATGCACAAAGCACAGTCGAACCCTACGGCGACGACGGCGTCTTCGGTCAACGCGAGAGCAGTAGTAGCAGTTCACAAGCGGCGACGAAAATTCCACGGGGCCCGGCGGCCGCGTTCACCGTTTAAAATTCCCGCGAAAGGCACCCCGAGAAGGAGAGCGGCGTCGTCTCGTCGTGGCAGCCGTTGCTAGGCGGAAGTCCGGAGCGGCGTCCCTGTGTGCACGCAGCCAATAGCGCGCCGCTGCCGTTGCCGTGCGTTGAGCGCTCTGCATATTACAAACTCGCGCCCGGGGTAGAGTGACCTAGAATAGGGGGAGTGTCCAAAGCGCCGGCTCCCGCGTGGGCCTTTTGCCGTGAACTCCCGCGGCGCGCCGCTGCTGCGCCGGACCCGTGGGCTTTCCGCGCTCGGGAAGCGCGCGGAAAGCCAGGGGCGTCTGCTACGCGCTGTAGTTTTTTGCGCCGCGGTTCCACACAGGGCACTTGAAGTCTACTTAACTTTTATAATGCGGTGCGGAATGGAGCTTATCCATCTTTAAGCGTTGTGGTAGTGGCTCGGGCTACAACAGAATGCAAAAAATCATGTGTCAAGCGGTATCAGCGTGGTTTAGTTCCGGTCACAAAGTTCGAGAACATTGGTGCGTGTGTAAAAACGCGCAAAACGGACACGCACAAGCAAATAACGAAAAAAAAAACCTTATTCGCACGAGTAATCGGGCAACAGCATCACGCATGCACGAATTAAGAGTAATAAAAAAAGTAAATTGCACGCGCAGTCAGCTGAAATACTTGCGCGCAGTGACCGCTTCACAGTACGAGCTTTTTACTCCTAGTCGCCACTGGTGTGCTAGCGATATGCACGCCGCTTTATTCAACAATTCATTAGCCTCCGCTAGCTCTTTATTATGGACGGAGAACACCGGAAAGACGCAAGGGAAACAAAAAAAGGAAAAAAGAAGAGTAGAGACGGCCATACGACCGCAATGCTGTTGGCTTATTTTTGCTTCTGAGGTAGCGTACAACAAGGATCACCGTGCGCAAACATTTGAAAAAAAAAAAAAGCAATGCCAGGTAAACTAACCTTATTCCACAAGCTTTTGCATAAAAGGCTTAATATAGAAAATGCTTTACAAATATCCAGATGTCATGAAACAAAGTTACAAATGCCCCATTCTTGCTGTACAAGCTGCCTGAACCGAAAATATGGTAAGAAATTGACAAATAGAAGTGTAATATCTCAATCACTTCAGAAAATTGTTCAAATGCAGAGATCCCTTATGTACCTCGCTTGAAAAAACGCAACATGCGATAATATATACAGGGTGTTTCAAGAAATGTGTCCAACCTTCGCAAAAAATCAGGAATATATGATATTTGATTGCTGCCTTCAGAATTGGTTTTTCTGTAGCGCTAGGCATCTTAAGATGGTTAGAGACATGACTTGAGACAGTAATTAAGAAAGTTAAATTAAGTTTTTAACTAGTGGAGTTAGGTGACTTTGTCAAATTGGAGAATTGAAGTTCTTCGTGCCAGAAACCCATCCCAACATTGAGATTTCGAAAAAGCGGCCTCAAGTAATAATTAGGAAGTAATGAAATTCAACCGAATTCGATGGCTTTCGCTGTTGAAAGCGTTGCATTTCGTTGAATTTCATTACGCCACAACAATTACTAGAGGACGCTTTTTCGAAATCTCAAAGCTCGGATGGCTTCCTCGCATGAAGAACTTCAATTCTCCTATTTGACACAATCACCTAACTCAACTAATTAAAAAGTTAATTAATGTACCTTTCTTAATTACTGTCCTAAAATGATGTCTTTAACTACCTTAAGATTCCTGCCGCTACAGAAAAAGCAATTCTGAAAGCCCCGAGCAAGTATCGCATTTTCCTGATTTTTTGAGAATGTTGGACACATTTCTTGAAACATATATATATGCATTGGATCGCTGAACGTTAGTATGGAACGTTCGTGCGAGATGCATGCATTGCTTCAAGCCATGCGAAATGAAAACAGTTTCAAACAACTCATTCTCAACTTCAGATGTTTTCACGGTACTCGGAGGTTAGCGTTCGCCCGGTTCAGAGACTTTACAAAAAGATGCGGACGAGTAGTTACATTACATAAAATTGTTTTCGTGGCAATTTCGTGCGCGTCAACAGGACACCCGACCGCCATTTCCCGTTTTTTTTCTGATGAGCTCAATATAGCGTCCACGACAATTTCGTGCTGAAGCTCTGGAGTACTTAAACAGCATGTCTGGTCAAAGCAAACCTCTTTTGTCTCGCAGACGCGTGAAATCAGCTGCTCTGAACTGAGAATCACGTTTGTTTTCGGGCGATCGCTCGTAACATGAAGTGAGGCATACACGATGTTGCACTGTTATCGTTTCATTTTCTTTGGTTTGTCTTTTTTTTAAGGCTCAAGCCTTAGATGCCTCATCAAATACGAAAATTGACCGTCGGCATCCCGCGTAGCCAACACGAGTGATGCACAAAATCATCACGCGATGACGTCGACATAACTTGTGACGTCACTATGATGTCATTCAACATGACGTCATATGATGGCGCCACCACAAGTCATCGCCGCTTTGCATTGCCTCCGTGATCGGGGGACGATCGCGGAGGCAATGTAAAAGCAGGTGAGGTGCTGAAAGCTTGCAACGCCTTCAATCCTGTCGGCAGTGCGAAACCACGTTATGTGCAGAAAGCTTTCGGAGAGGGGCAAGGGAGGATCAATGCATCGACTGACGAAAAAGATGGCTTTCGTTTTCGGGTCATCTCAGGCGAATGCATAAGGGACCATGTTTTTTTTTTTATGTAATTTTTTCGCATACATTTTACATACGCGGTCAGTTCTTCAAAATCTATGGGTAAGCCTTACATGTTCAGATCGATATTGGTTACCACAGCGTTTTTATAACCTGACAGAAACAAATCGTCAGACCACACGTATATCGTCAGAATTATTTCTGGCTACAGAAAGCGGGTTTGCGCGCCACACACCATATTATTATTGTTAGTCGTTATGCAAACGGCAAGCATGTCAGGTTAGTGATGCCATGACCTATCGGTCGTGTTGGGCATATGTACATTCGTGCCCCTCCGTGCCAATTTTCGTGTATACCAAGTGAACGAGACGCGAGTTACGCGAATAATTTTTTACTTTTGGTACCGCGGCCACGCCGACTGACACATTCGGCTTCGCATGAAATGGCTTGAAACAGCAGAGCGCCGGAGGCAGCCTTGTAAAACAAATCGAATGCACGAAATCAAAGATAGGATAAGGGTGCAAACGCGTTAGCATGCATGAGCTATAGTTACTACGGGCATATATGTGCTACGTTTTCCTGGTTATCTCCAGTTTATTCTCTCCTGCAGCAAGTTTACGTTCGTCATTCCACACGAAAGTAAGTTAAGCGCCTTTTCTCACGATGAAGTGCGCGCAGGAGGCGTTGCTCAAAGAGCCACGCAAGTGTGGACCAATGCGGTGACAAACCAGCTGAAAGAATATATACAAAATCCCCATTTCACAACACACAAACTAACAAACGCGTTCTCTGTGTGATGAGTCGCTGAACTATTAAGTTGCAGTGACGCCGTGTTAAATATTGCCCAAATCTCCGAAATTTTAGCTAATAGTGGCCAAAATATCACGCGCGTAGCAGACGCTCGCCGCTTTTACGCGGCTTTCGCTGCGGAGAAAGCCCACGGGTCCAGCACGGCAGCGCCGCGGCGCGGAAGTTCACCGCAAAAGGCCCTCGCACCTCCCATGTATTCCCGCGGCGCTTTGGACACTCCCCCTATTCTAGGTCACTCTACCCGGGGTGAACCCCTACCCTCTCCACCGAGAACGCCGTCGCGGTCGCGACAGCCTAACAGCCACGCAGATCGGTAGAATTCAAGAAATCAATGTGGAACCAACCGATTCCGCAGACGAACCGGCGAGACGAATCCCTTTCCCCTAGCTGGCGCTGCGCTACGACTACGAGTAGAATCACTGGAAAACTTCAGAGTACCGCAAAGGTAGGCTGCACGCGGGCAACATTGGGCGGCGGCGGCCATTTCTCTTCCGGGCCGTCCGGCGCGTTGGTAGCGTGTGTTGAGAAGTGACCGATCGTTTCGCGTCGATGCCGTGTTACGCTCGGCGTAACTTCAATATGTGTGTGTGTGTGTGTTTCTTCAAAAGGATATCAGAAGTGATTTCTAGTCATCGACAGTCATGAATCGACTGCGCGGTAAGCGGTGTAGCTAATGAAACGTGCGGCGAATGTTGCCATGTGCTCGCGAACTCTCTTCGTGGCTTCATCGGTCTCTTTTCGTTTCACGGCCGGGTGTGTTCGCAAGGTCAGGAGCTGTATAGTTGCATTAGCGTAATGACCGTGCGAGATTCCATTTACTTCGACACTTGGTGAATGTTGACTGTTTGCGCTAGCTTTGCAGTCGGTGTTCAGGTTCACTTCATAACGCATTCGAGAAGATTATCGAACATCGCGAACATTCGATCAGCATTGCGTCCTTCGACTTATCGCTGACGCATACCTTACTTGCACACCATGCTTGCTGTTCAGCTGGGTGTTATCTGCAATAGAAGTGGTGTGTGTACGGTAAGTGGAAGTTGTGCGTGAAGTATTCGTCTCGGTTCGGAACGCCAGCAGCCGAGCGCACGGGCGAATCGGCGTGCGGTAGGCAAGGTGCATCTTATTTTGCGAATACGTTGTCATTTTCTAACAGATAGGTAGGAAATAGGCTATCGAAAATGATTGACGTCACTACTCGGTTGTTTCATTTCCTATGTTTTGTCTCCTTGATATTCCCAACGTTGCAGTGCATTTGCAAATATTTTGCTGCGTTCCGACAAAGTTTTTTTTTTTTTTTTTGCGTTGCCAGCGCGTAAACAGCTGGGGTTCGGTTTCTGCACTGCTTTTAATTTCAACTTTTTTTTTCGTAATGCACGCTTGTTAAAACTTCCTCGGCGCAGTGTTTTATGTTATTTTGATCAGAAATAGCACATCCCGAAACTTTTTAACGCGTATGCTACTGCAACACAGTATGTATAAAGATCTGGAGCTCGCATGAAACCGAATCCCTCAATGCGTGGGACGATAAGCCGATTTTTTTGTTTTTTTTGCTTTGACCATTTCTCACACTGAGCAGTATTGTAAAGGTACGCTCGGCGCAATGCAGCATTAGCAACATTTTTTTAAAAATAAAATACGCTTAATAACATTGCCTTCTACCAAGTTTATCAACAGAGTTCCACGCTTCAGTTTTGCGCAGTGGCAAATGATCATGCGACAATTGCCTTCAAGGTATACAGTAAACAGTTATTATTTTAATAATCTTCGATTTCGCTCTCGTGCGCGACACACTTATAACTCGAAATGCATGCACAATCTGTTCAACAGATCGACATATAAACAGCCGAGCAAATAGAAAGGTACGTAGTATGTTGTTTTCAATATCGCTGAACATAGCGAACAGAAAAGGTGAAGTATCCTGTTGCGCATGAGAGCTTTTCCAGCAAAGTTTGTGTAGTTCACTACAGAAAGGAGTGTTCTTCGAGGGGGGCGAATTCATTCCGCGGCGAACTATGCAGCCACGTACAACGACGCTCTTTGACGTTAACGTTTCCCACTCGGAATGCAAAAATATACGAAATTCCTAGAGTAGCTCACCAGTAACCTCTGGCATCTGCATGAGGCGTTTAAAAAAGCGACGAAGTACTTCTAGGGACCGTGGTACTGCTTAATGTCCGGCCGCGCTCTGCATTCAACGCGCCTGCACCAAAGCGCTTGGAAGGGATATGGCGGCGAGAGGTGCACGTGATGCGAGTAAGCCAATCGCGTCGGCGGCGGCGCGCGGAAAACAGATGCGATACTCTGAAGTTTTTCTAGTGATTCTAGCTACGAGTAGGGTGCCTTGATGCCCGCGCGCTCCGCTGAGGGTGAGGAAAGGCGCGTCGTCTGCTACGATGGCCGCCATTGCGAATCCCGCCTAAGCTCGGCAGCATGCGAAACGCGCTACAAAAAGCGCTTGCGGTGCGCGGATACGTCCGGAAATAAGTGCACGCTAGTGAGCTTTCTGTTTTTCTTACCTTTTTTGAAGCTTGGGCAGCTTTTATTGCTGTTCTTGCCTAAATGTTTATTAAGGAAGCATGTAATTCATGTAAGCTGACGGCCTGTGCATGTGTTACGCGCTGGAGGCATGCGGCGTTGACTCCGTTATGTTGAAAACGAGTCCTCTTCCTTACGCCGGAAACGACAAAGTCTAAAGCCTTGCTTAATTTTCTCGTAAGCTCTGCATTACAAATACCCAAACAATCGTTTAAAGTATTTGTATACATGTCAGCAGCAGCAGTATATGTATCTGAACACACACAATTTAGTGTTGCGAAGCTACCTAAGTGCGATTAAGGTGGCTCATTTTGCTAAGTTTGCAAACAATTTACTCGTTTATTATAAATGGCATCATACATATTCTACACAGAATAAAGGGCGGAGGGGCAGTATGGTGCGAATAGCCTGCTAAAATGAAACGAAAGCTTCTTTATCTTTATTATTCCTGACATTTCTTGCTCACAATCAGTAGCCGCTACTGTATCGGCACTCGAGTTGAACCTTGAGTCCTTATCAAAACGATGAATACGTTGTTGAGTAGTATGCCGTAAAACTTTGCATGCGCGCAGCATCAGTGCGTTTTTCCTTCTTCTTTTTGTATCTGCAGTTTCTTTTTCTGTATCTGCAGGTTTTCTCGCATGCCCAATTGCACGCACATATTATTGAGTGTTCCCATTGCTGTTTTACACTTTGTGCGGCAGATGGACGGCGTCGTTTATTTCTCTTTTATTAATAATAATATCTGGGGTTTGTACTTGCGAGAACCATGATATGATTATAAGGCACGCCGTAGTGGAGGGCTCCATGAATTTCGACCATCTGGTGTTCTTTAACCTGCACTGACATCGCACAGTACACGGGCCTCTAGCATTTCGCCTCCACCTAAATGCGACCGCCGCGGCCGAGATCGAACCCGTGACTTTCGGTTCAGCAGCCGAGCTTCGTCACCACTATACCACCGTGGCGGACGTATTTTTTAAGGCGAAAGCCTTAAATGCCTCATCAAACGCGAAATTGGACCGTCGGCGTCCCGCGTCAGCGTACCACGACGTTGGGGACGAGGGATGCAAAAAATCATCGTCACGTGATGACGTCACAAATTTTGGCGTGACGTCATATGATGCCGTTATCACGTGACATCGTAGCTTGGTCAAAAGTGGGCAGATCACGGAGGCAGTGAAAAACCAGGTGAGGTGCCTCCGATCTTGGACGCAATGCAAAACCGCGCTCTGTGCGCAAAAAACTAAGATGGCTTTCGCTTTCGAATCGCATAAGGGAGCCTGTGAGTTTTTATTTCATTACATGGTTTTCCATGACGTACTCATTGTACAACTTGACTTTGTTTCTTGTATTTTTTTACTCACATAGCGTGTCTACTGTGCACAATGCTTCCCCGTCTTCTTGTTGTTTTCATGCGTCTTCTTTGTATAGACGCTTGGCGAGAACTGTTTGTATGCGCATTCCTGTATGAGCCTTCAGGGCTTACATTATTAATAAATAAATTATGCTTGCTCAAAGAAATAAGATATTGAATGTGTGTGTGTGTGTGTGTGTGTGTGTGTGTGTGTGTGTGTGTGTGTGTGTGTGTGTGTGTGTGTGTGTGTGTGTGTGTGTGTGTGTGTGTGTGTGTGTGTGTGTGTGTGTGTGCGTGCGTGCGTGCGTGCGTGCGCGTGCGCGTGCGCGCGCGCGCGCGCGTTAATATTGCCACGCGCTAGTGGTGGCAGAAGAAGAGAGCGACGAAGTTGGTGGCTGTTGTGGCCGAAAGTAAACAGCTGGTCGCTTCGAGTTCCCTGTGTGTCGTTTCCTCTCGCGACAGACTGGTGGAGGAGCTGGGTACTGCGACGTCCTATGCCTGCTGGTCCTGAACCAGAAGCAACCAACGCCAGTGCACCAGGGTCTGCTGATATCCATCGAAGCAGCCGCCGCCTTCAAGGTCTACCGCCACAGTACGGTCCCCTGGCAAGTTCCTCGAGGAAAATGTCTGCCACGACCGCAACCCAAACCGAGGTTGACCCATTCGCTGCCGTACCCTGTGTCATCAACACGCCTCGCACGCCCAACCCATTCCACGGCGATGCCAGTGAGGATGTGGAAGACTGGTTGGACCATTTCGATCGGGTCGCTGCCATCAATGACTGGGACAATCGAAGTTGAAGAACGTTTACATCTCCCTCGTAGACGCGGCAAGAGTGTGGTACGAGAACCACGAAGCTTCATTCACCACTTGGCAGGAGTTCCACCGGCAGCTTCGTGAGGCCTTCAGCAACCCCGAACGGAAAGAAAGAGCTGAGCAGGCACTTTCTTCGCGGTTTCAAATGCCGAACGAGAGCGTCGCCATGTTTGTAGAAGACATGTCGCGATTGTTTCGACGGGCTGACCCCCTCATGTCGGAGGAAAAGAAAGTACGCCTGTTAATGCGAGGCGTAAAGGAACAGCTTTTCGCGGGCCTCGTGCGCAACCCTCCAACAACGGTGTCGGAGTTCATACGTGAGGCAACAATTATGGAGCGCATGCTTCGGCAGCGGTTGTCGCAGTATGAGCGCCAGACCGCCATGTCCGCAGCGTGCTCGGTTGTGCCAGGGTGTGATGGCAGGGAGTCCCTTACAGAACTCATCCGGCAGGTTGTCCACGAAAAACTCCAGAAGTCTCATGCCACGGCAACTCCGAGTGTCACCGCTCTTACCGACATCATTCGGAACGAAATCAGGCAGTTTGTTCCTTCTTCACCACCATCGCGACCCGAACCTCCCACGCTCTCCTACGCGGATGCCTTGCGGGTCTCTACGCCGCCGACGACGCGTTTTTTTCATCCACCTGCTGGGGCCCCTCGACGTTTTCCAAGTCCAACCCACCACCCGGCTTTGCAGGCCGACTTCCGTCCTGGCCCGCGGAAGTCCACCGTCCTGCGTGCTCCTGACAATCGTCCTTTGTGCTACCACTGTGGCGAAGCAGGACACATGTACCGCGACTGATACTACCGGCGAATCGGCCTACGCGGATTCCACCCGGGTGCCCGTTGTCCACGCTACGGTGAGCGGCCGCAAGAAATTGAGGAATACTTAGAAAGCAGTCATGTGTCTCCCGCCCAGCAGCGACGACAGTCACGGTCGCCATCACCCCGTCGGCCCGTATCGCCAAACCGCATCCGACCATCCTTTGAGTCCCCTGGTGTCAGTGGCTCAAGTCCACGCCGGGGAAACTGAGAACAGCGACCTCCGGGGGTGAGGCCGCTGTCACGCGAACCGACAAATATCCTCCTCCGATGCCACCCCCTCACGACGTGCCGCTAACGCCTTCTTCTGAAACCGCTAAGAGAGCGTCCGCTGCCATTACCGTTTCCGTCGACTGTTATCCAGTGACTGCACTTGTCGATACGGGCACTGATTACTCGGTCGTGTGTGCTTCGCTGGCTACCCATCTACGCAAGGTGCTGACAACGTGGGACGGCCCACAACTGACCACCGCTGGAGGACACCTCGTGTCACCCATAGGAAGGTGCACCGCAAGGCTGGAAATTTGTGCGTCGGCTTTCGTAGCGTCATTCCTTGTAGTGCCCAAATGTTCTCGGCCGGTTATTTTGGGCATGGATTTTCTTCAAGAATACGGAGCGATAATTAATCTGCGTGATTTGTTCGTCACTTTCGCTAACTGTGTCTTTCCAGATTCGGATGTCGAGAACGAACATCGTGGCGTGGCGTTACGCGTGGCTGATGACTGCGTCACGTTGCCGCCCCGCAGTAGTATCTTCGTCCTTGTTGAGTGCCCACAGGAAAAGCCAAATACGGGCATCACCGAAGGTACGGGCATCGCCGAAGGTAACCTCACGTTATTCCTTGATCGGGAAGTCGCCATCGCTCGAAGTCTCGTTCGGCTCCGAAATGGCCAGACTACGCTTTTAGTGACGAACTTCAGTGGCGAATACAAACACTTTGCGAAGCGCACCACCATAGCTTACTTAGAGGCACTGGATGAGTCGGACGCCTTCCCTTTGGTTACGACAATCTCGACAGAGGAAAGCTGCGATGCCGACGTGACTAGTCACCTCAACGTCAATCGCCAGTTAGAAAAACCTCAGCGGGCAAGGCTCCTCAGTCTACTGTCATCCTTTAGTGACTGTTTCGCTACTACATCGAAGGTCCGGCAGACACCTCTAACGAAGCACAGAATCATCACTGAGCCCAACGTCCAACCTGTGCGCCAACATGCTTACCGCGTGTCGCAGAAAGAACAGGATGCCATTCGTCATCAAGTCAAACAAATGCTCGATGACGACGTAATTCAACCATCGACAAGTCCTTGGGCGTCACCTGTCGTGTTGGTTAAGAAGAAAGATGGTTCCCTACGATTCTGTGTAGACTACCGCAAACTGAACAAGATCACGAAAAAAGACGTATACCCTCTTCCTCGCATCGATGACTCCTTGGATCGCCTGCGTCACGCCCGTTACTGCTCGTCGATGGACCTTCGTAGTGGGTATTGGCAGATTCAAGTAGACGAAAGGGACCGAGAAAAAACGGCGTTTATAACACCTGATGGTCTCTACGAATTTAAAGTCCTCCCTTTTGGACTGTGCTCCGCTCCAGCCACATTCCAACGAGTGATGAACACAGTTTTGTGTGACCTCAAGCGGCACTCGTGTTTAGTGTATTTAGACGACGTAGTCGTTTTTTCCACGACGTTTGAACAGCACATTGAGCGGCTTGAGGCGGTTCTCCTGGCCATTCGCACCGCCGGCCTGTCTCTGAAGCCGGAAAAGTGTCACTTTGGATACGAGGAGCTAAAATTCTTTGGCCACATTGTCAGCAGTAACGGTGTTCGACCCGACCCTGAAAAGGCCGTAGCAGTTGCTTTGTTCCCGATCCCGAAGACAAAGCATGATGTACGCCGCTTTCTGGGTCTTTGTGCGTATTACCGCCGTATTGTGCCAAATTTTTCGAAAATCGCCGAACCTCTGCAGCAACTCGTCAAGGACGACGTCGCGTTCGTTTGGGGTCCCGAACAATCAGACGCTTTCCGCGACCTTCAACAACGCCTCCAAACGCCGCCGATCCTTGGTCACTTTGACACCGAGGCAGACACAGAAGTACGCACTGATGCTAGCAACCTTGGTCTCGGAGCCATTCTCGTGCAATATCAAGATGGCGTGGAACGCGTTAGTGCCTACGCTAGCCGCACGTTGTCATCTGCTGAGAAAAACTACTCAACGACTGAAAAAGAATGTCTGGCAGTTTATGGGCTATTACGAAATTCAGGCCATACTTGTACGGACGCCCCTTCCGAATCGTCAGTGACCACCACTCTCTCTGCTGGCTGGCGAATCTGAAAGATCCTTCGGGCCGTCTCGCAAGATGGAGCCTTCGGTTACAGGAATTCGATATAACAATAGTTTACAAGTCTGGCCAGAAACACACCGACGCCGACTGTCTTTCCCGCGCACCCATCGAGACCGCTGCGGAAGACAATGACGAAGATTTCAGTTGCCTTTCTATTCTAACATCCCTGAACGCGGCTCAGCAGCAACGCGACGACTTAGAACTGCAACCACTCATCGAATACCTTGAGCGACGACGCCCACAACCCCCACGTCAGTTTGCGCGTGACTTGTCATCTTTCTGTCTACGCAACGACGTCCTCTACAAGCGCAACTTTCATCCTACGAAAACTGTTTACCTCCTAGTCGTTCCTTCTGTTCTCCACGACGACATTTTGCGAGCATGCCACGACGAACCATCGTCCGGACATCTTGGCTTCGCGCGTACTCTGGCGAGGATCAAGCAGAAATACTACTGGCGGAAACTTACAAAAACCGTCAGGCAGTACGTCAAGACTTGCACAGCTTGCCAACGCCGCAAAAATCCACCGATGAAACCAGCCGGTCTGCTTCAACCTGTACGACCCCCTCACGCACCTTTTGCACAGGTCGGGATGGATCTACTCGGCCCGTTTCCGAAATCTTCAGCTGATAACCGCTGGATTGTCGTCGCCAACGACTACTTGACTAGATACTGCGAAAACCAAGCCGTTCAGCGAGCAACTGCTTCCGATGTGGCTAATTTTTTTGTCAAAAACATCGTTCTCCGCCACGGTATATGGTATGGTATGGATAACTTTATTGATGTCCTGAGGATTCAGTCCAGGACTGATGCGGGCCGCTCCCATGTCGGGACAGAGAGGCCAAGCCCTTCTGCCGCCACACGGGCCCTCTCGACAGCCCTGAGTTGGTCCGCCAGCGCGTCACTGTGCAGCATTCGCTGCCACCACTGTTCACCTTGAGAACCATCACCGGCCAACGCCGAGCAGCGCCAAAGCACGTTGGCTAAATCGAGCAAACCCCCGCACTTACTACAATAGACTGAAATCCCGCAGTCCGGATTAATTTTATTCATGACGACTGGGTTAGGGTACGTCCGCGTCTGCAGAAGCCTTAACGTAACCGCCTGTGGCTTGTTTAATCTAGAATGTGGCAAGGGGAATGCCCTGCGCCCTAGGTAATAGTGCTTGGTGATATCGTTATAAGTTAATAGCTGGTCCCTAAACTCAGGAGCGGGAGATCCGGCCTCCTGAGGGAGTGCACGGCACACTAATCCTCGTGCCTCCCTGTGCGCCACCTCGTTGAGGTTACGCGGGGCTCCCTCCACTGACTCCATGTGCGCCGGAAACCAAGTAACTGTATGCGAAGTGATGTCCCTACCTTGCAGCAGTCTGTAAGCCGGTTCTGCAACAACTCCCCTCGAGAAGGCTTTAATCGCAGATCGCGAGTCACTAAAGACTAAAACTCTGCCTGAAACAATGAGTGCTAGAGCAATAGCCACCTGCTCAGCGGCCCCCGGATTTTTTGTGTAAACGGAAGCGGCATTGCGAACGCTCCCTTTGCCATCTACCACCACCACCGAGTAAGCATCTTTCCCATTAATCCATGCAGCGTCAACAAACGCCCACTCCTCCTCCCGATCCTTTGCCTCTCACAACAGAGGCCTAGCTCTCGCCTTTCGCCTTCCTACATTGTGCACAGGGTGCACATTCCGCGGAAACGGATGAACCATGATATTAGCCCTAAGGTTCGCGTTCAACTCGTATAGACGCTCCCCATCGCGCGACGCAACCACCGATTCTCCAATTGACTCTAAGATATACCTACCCGCCGGTGTACCTAGCAACCGCTCTTTCTGTGCCGTACGCTGAGCCTCCGCAATTTCATCCAAAGTATTATGCAATGCCCCCGCTGTTATCATCACAGATCGTGGTACGGCATTTACGGCACAATTGCTCCGAGATATCCTGCGGCTGAGTGGTACGACACACCGAACAGCAACCGCGTACCACCCGCAGACCAACGGGTTAACCGAACGCCTTAACAAAACAATTGCAGATATGCTTTCGATGTATGTCGCCAAAGATCACAAGAACTTGGACGAAATCCTCCCATATGTCACATTTGCCTACAACACTGCGCTTCAGGAAACCACCGGCTTTGCTCCTTTTAGTCTGGTTTACGGCCGCGACGTCACTACGATGCTTGACATCATGCTACAACCAACTCCACCGGACGCGATTACCCCGGATACAGACGTATTTGTTCAGCGCGCCGAAGAAGCCCGGAAGTTAGCACGCTTACGCATTTTGTCGCGGCAAAATCAAGACGCTCACCAGTACAACACCCAGCATAGAACTGTAACGTACGAGCCTGGCGACCTAGTCTGGGTTTGGATCCCCATACGTCAACGAGGGCGCTCCGAGAAATTGTTATGCCGATACTTTGGACCCTACCGAGTTCTTCATCGCCTCGGTGCAGTCAACTACGAAGTTGTCCCAGCAGACACATCACACCATTCCCGTAGACTACGCTCCTCGGATGTTGTTCATGTCTCCAGGATGAAGCCGTACCATTCCCGTTGACTGCAAGTCACGCACTTTGTGGTGCGGAGCCTGCCTTCAGGACCATTGTGCAGTTATTTCCCATTTCTTTTATCTCGCCCTTGTGCTGTGCAACAGACACGTTCTTTCTTTTTTTTTTGGCAACGCTTTCACTGTTATTGTCTCTTTTTTGTCTGTTTTCATGTCTTTTTTTTTCTGGGGAGAGGGTAATGCCACGCGCTAGTGGTGGCAGAAGAAGAGAGCGACGAAGTTGGTGGCTGTTGTGGCCGAAAGTAAACAGCTGGTCGCTTCGAGTTCCCTGTGTGGCGTTTCCTCTCGCGACAATATTCATTGTACAGGCCATTTATTTGTGCGCATTAGTGCTGCGCGGACAGAAGCAATTGCACAAATAAAACATAAATTACACAATAAAACACAACTGCCACTAGTCGATTCACAGTGATCGTAAATGATTAAAAAAACAGGAACTGCTTAATTATTTAAGACAGGACGAAAATGTAACCTTGAAACACAGAAACAGGGAAGGATAAAAAACATTTAACTGCACACATACATACATGGGCATCAAACCAGCACAGAAGGCGTACTTGAAACACGGAAAGGAATAAAATTACATCATTTCCCGCTAAAGGGGACCATGAGGCGATGCGAAGCCGGAGCACTTGCACAATCGCGTTCCGTTGGCGTTCTTTGGGCATGCTACCGACCTCGCGTCGTTGAACGCGAAGAGGAACGCTACGCGCGTCTTGTCTTCCCTCTAGCCTGGCCGTTAATCCTCACAGGGCGAGCGGGGAACGCGGTGGGCAGGCGTGCGAGAGGGGGGCAGCGTAGGAGAGGAGAGAGGGGAAGGGGACGCGCATGCGCTGGTGCTGATCGCGGCGTTGCGCAGGAGAGAATTTCGGCATGTCTAGCCCGCGTTTCAGAGGGAAAGTGGAGAGGGGAGAGTGAAAGTGGAGAGGGATAAGGGAGAGGGGAAGTGGAGAGAGGTAAGAGAGAGGGGAAGTAGAGAGGGGGAAGGGGGAGATGGGAGAGGGTATACGCATGCGCGGTAAGAGTGGTCACGCCGCACACCACCACCACCACCACCACCGGATTGAACTCCGCCATAAGATACTTCGCATCTAATAAAAAAAACCGCCATGGTTTTAGTTATGGTGCTTGACTGGTGACCCGAAGGTTGCGGGATGGAATCCCTACCGCAGCGGCTCCATTTCGATGGAGGTGAAATGACAGAGGCCCGCGTACTTAGATTTTGGTGTACGTTAAAGAACAACAGATGGTCAAAATTTCGGGAGCCTTCCACTATATACGGCGCCACTCATAATCATATCGGGGTACTTGGGACGTAAATTCTCACAAATAATAATTATTAGGAAAAAAAAGGATCTGATCTGCTGATAAACACGCATAATATATTCCTTGATACATTTCAAATCACAAAAATAGCGAAAGCGAAAATCAAAGGCAGATACAGGACCAATCAAGTGCAGTAAAGAATGCTTGCGAAGAAAAATGCAGGATTCATGCACACGTGAACCAAAGCATTTTAAGCATGTAGCTGATATCAGTGTGTCCATTTATTACGCAAGGTTAACACCGGCAGAAGTTATCCTTGCATGTGCATTCGAAATACCGGCCGGAAACTTACGCTGCAAGAGCATAATGTGTTCTTCGGATGCCGCTTGTCACGTTTGATTTTTACTGTCCAAAGAAACCTCGTATCTTCTAAAACGATACAGCTCCCAGCGTTTCTGGAATGACTGGTGCACTGCGGCACGCAACACCCGGCCATGGTGACGGTATCGAGCGCATAAAACTGGAGGGAAATGAGCACCGACCTAAAAACAGCACTCGCGCCACGCACAAGTAACCGGGCGGGCGATTCAAAATGGCGGCCACGCTGCCGCCAAGGCCGAGGAGGCGGCACCTGCCCTTTCAAAAGCTGACACCACTCTAAGCGGGGGCGCGCGCATCGAGGCACTCTAGCTACGAGCCGAACAATCACTTGGAGTGTCCGCGAAACCGGGAAGGATCCAAACGAGAGACGACGGAGGGTAGGACGGTAGGGTGAAGTCGGCGAAGAAATTTAGTTCGTGTGAGTCGTGTAGTGCCGGTCAGTTGATCTTGGATAATCGAGTGATGACACCGTGGGAGCACTGTTTAGAAGAGTGTCGCCGAATGACGGTGACCAGAGCTGGATATTGTTTGAGTGTTTCATGGAAGAGAAATATACGAGAAACGTTCGAAGAATTGTGGGCTGCACACGTTTGGTGAATATTCAAGGCCTTTAAAGGGACCGACAACTGATTTTTCTCGACCCAGTTTTTTACGGCGCGTCAGGAAGCTCACCCTTCGTAGCGTTTGTAGCTGCAGTGGTTCATCCGAAAAGCACGTAGTTATTTTATAAGCACTATTTTTCGATCTGAAAGGCTCCAAACACGCATGCAGGCTTGCTCCAGCAACGCTGAGAATTGATAGCGATGCCGCTAGCCCTTGTGAAAGCTATCGTTGTTCTCCTTTCGCAGGAGTTACTGTAAGTATGCTTAACCACCTTTATTTTGAGCTTTCCAACCATTTTTGAAAATAGCAAGCTGTTACAATGAGATGTGTGGCTTTATACACCTTCCCGGTATTTGTACAGCGTTGTGTGCGCCTGCGCCCAAGGTTGCCTGCGCCTGTGTCATGGATGGCTTGTCCCGGCGTCGTTACTCTCTCGATACACGAGCCAAGCCAAGTAATCGAAAACGTAACTGTGCATATGCACGGTCGCACCGAGTAGCAGCGCGCGTCATTTCTGAGACGAAGTGTAGGTAGCAAAACTACGCCGCTCCAAAATCTTAGCGACCTGGAAACTGCGTGCATGGTTGCATGAGCACGCTGAAAAGTTGCTCAAGACGCGCTGACGAACATGGGATCATTACGTCACGCGAAGGCAGCGCCACTTTCATGCATACTACTAACGCAGGCCTATATGTACATTATTATGGAGTAATACCTTTTAATGTAAAGAAACGAACGATATTTCAATACTAACAAAAAAATCGTCGACCGCGTACAGCAATCAAAGGTCACGTGGCCGTCTTCATCGGATCATTCATGTTTTTGCCGCCAGAGGCGCCACAGGTCATTTTTCGTGACTTTCAATTAAGAAATAAAAATATAAATCCATCTCTCACGAAAAAAAACAGGGTTGATTTGAGTCGGTGTAACGGACAATCTTTACATCAGTGGAGTCAACTCATGTCATATTCTGGGCAGTTGTCGGTCCCTTTAAGTGTTCTTGGATAGTTTCTAATGGATGAGAGTGCATTTGTAACACGGTAAGTTTGTTCCCGTTGTTTTAAACACCATCTGAGTGATGTTGTGAGTTGTAATTGATACCTGCCGAGTGTGGATGTTTGCGTGGTGCTTGCACTGCCTTAACTCAGAATATATTTTGTTTGTGTTGTCAACTCTTGGCTCTAACTCTTGCTTTCGACCACAACCGGCATAAAAGGACCTACATTTAAATTATGTGTGCTTACGTGGTGCGTTTCGGTGGGCCGATATGTCTGCCCTTGGAACTTTCCCGGCGACTGCCTGCCCATTAACGGGATCTGAAATTCAGTAACACTTTTCATTTTAGGTGAGTCAAACGGGCAGCATTCATGGAGAGTATTGAGGCCCACTCTACAAAACATTGGTACTCCAGGGCAAACTGTTCACATATGTGGGTTAATCGGCAGTTCTAATAACGACTTCAATATTCAACCTGTAATGTGCAACTATAAAACGCCTGGCGTACAAACGCGGCTGTCGAAGCGCTTCTCCGTGAACAGCTGGACCGTTGTGGTGGCGCCAGAGCGGGCGCAAGGAGAACTAGGCCCCGGACGCCGTTTTGGCGCCACGCAGCAGGCCGCACCTGTTTTGTTTATGTCCTCTGGTCACACTGTGCGACGCTCAGCTGACGCTGGCCTTAACGCTCCTCATATGGTTTGCCGCCCTTCCTGGCGTCGTTGATACGACGACGCCGAGGGACGCAACGTCAGAAAACACCTGCAAAAACGCTGTATATGTTTCGGCCTTTAGGGTGCCTTCACTGGAGCTCAATGACCGGGAAAGGAGGAGCAGTACCGTCATACCGTACCGCACGAGGCCCACCACTGGAGACGCAGGCGCTGCAATCGCTGTGACGTGCAGGGCTGGATCACGGGACCTCGCCTCGCTCTGGCACAACTGAATGCGTTTTTAACCGCGATTTCGCGGCGTTTTCGCATTTGAATAGCGTTGTTTTGCTCTCGCTTCTTGTGTGTGGACCCCTAGAGGCTACACAATCCGGAAAAGTGCAGCTAAAGGTTACCGGCGGCAAGGTACTTTTCTGCTCCGTGTCACAGTGCGCTATGTACACGAAGAGGCAAGGCAGGAGCTTTCACTTTTACCGCCACCCTGCTTTTCGCGAGCATGATGCCGCTGTCACCTGTGTTTCTTTTTTGTTACTTCAAGCCTATGGTGTTAAAATGGACACTTACCGCGAATGTTCACGGGAGCCTTGTTCACAGTGAAAAATGAATGCGCAAACAGTCCGTTTATGTATGTCCCCGATCAAGCCGCAATCCCTATCGGTTGTGTAGCAGCCCAGTGGTAAAGGCGTCGGGTTCCCGTGTATCTACTGCGACAGAAATGGCGGCACTCAATGCTTGGTGTGCCCCAGCATAAAACACACTTTCGCGTTATGAAAACAGACTATTGTTTCTGTTTTCGAAATCACTTTAATGCAACACAAGCCATCATGCTTCAGAATGGGACAAAAAAAAATGAGCACTGTTCTTTTTTTTTCGATGGAGAACAACACTTCTGGCGTAGAGTCAAATTTCAGTACGTCAATCCGTGCACAAGATATGAAAATAAGAACACTTTGGTGCTTCGAAATCTTAGAAACAAGGGTACGATTATTACTGCAGCCGGTTACTATGGTTTTGTACACGGTGGTCCATGTCGAGAGGGGCCCTTCTACAAGTTTTTTTTTTTACTTATCTAAGTGTAGGGTCCTGGTAAAGATAAGAAAACAGAGTGGTGAAAAAAAAAAGAATGTTCTTCGTAAAGATGCCTGTCAAAGGTTCACAGTTCCACGCCGGTTCTCCAGTAAGAGCATCCGCCAGCATATGACAGACTAGTGACTAGGTAGGTACGTCGCCATCGACTTGTCCTCAGGTTCCGTTGTCTTCGTTTTCATCGGCTGGGAGGGTCATGTCAATTCTGTGCGAGAAAAAAAAGAAAAGAAAAGAAACGCCATGTAAGTAGGATGAAGGCCTTCTACTCGGTCACTCCGTGCCCTCTGTTCCATTCATTTCTACAATGGCATACGGAAGAGTTAGGGAAATATCGCTTAAGCTGATTCCGCACGAGCGCTTCTATTTTGATGATTTCGTGGCGCAACACTAACAAAGGCGAGGAAAGAACATACTAAGACAAGCGCATATTCGCTTGTACTTGTACATTCTGTGTTCGCTTGTCATGCGACAGTTAATTGGTCATAATTTTAAGTCAAGTTATGCTGCGATGTCACACGTATACAATATAACTGTTGAACCACAAACATCCATTTCTATTTTGAGAAGGTTTTTCTCAATATTCCGAAAGCCGAGAGAAAGTCCTCTAGCGGATATGCTTGGAAGAGAGACATGAGCGTCACCCGGTCCTGATACCGCTAATATGACTATGAGGCACGCCATAGTGTGGAACTCGGGATTAATTTTGACCGCCAGAGGTTATTAAGCGGACACCTCAGTCAAAGTACACGTATTTTCTAGCGTTTGGTCCTCATCGATGTAAGGTGTTTGAGGTCAGCAACTATCACGAACACCAATCGACAATGGCATGCTTTTGTCTCCGCGGTTTTTGTATACGCAGCATGACGGATTCGACGGGCCCACACCGAAGATATTGATACCCAGCAAAGCGCTGCTGTGTGTGAAACTCTTCTGCCTGTTCTATCCACTTCAACCATTGCAAACAGCCAACAACGTTAGCACGTTGCAAACTTAATCAGCACCAAAGATCATTGCAACGCACACGCGGGACCAGTGCGGAAAATACGCACACGCAGGGGCAGTGAGCCCTGATTTTGTATGTGCGTGTATCTTATGTATTCGTCTTTCGCGCTGATTAACTTTGCAAGATGTCGCGACATTACAGACAAAAGCACACCTAATGTTAACACCTTTCCACCTACCCGGGGGTCACGCAGTCTTCACAACGTCCGCGAGACTCAGGTACCTGCAGATCAACGACCAGCAGTCCTCGCCGATGTCAGGGAGCTGCAGACTGCCGTCATGCTGCGGATGGCACTCTACCGACTGGAACACGACGCCGGCAGTCCTCATGAACTTGTCCAGACTGTATTTTCGCAGCTTCTTGCGTGCTTTACGGATCATCGCTTTGGCTTCGGAGATGTCCACAAGAGCGCCGTCCCTCACCAGCCCCAGCAGGTGGGGGTGGTCGTAGAAAAGCTCGATGCCCAGAGCAGCCTCTCCGGTGTCTCGCTCGCCCAACACAAAACGGGCAGCTGCCGACACACGGCCGGCGTTGCGGCGAGTCGAGTTCTGTAAGCACAGAAATGGAGCTTAGTTTGTAGACTTGAAAACCATGAACATGTTGGTAAACTGGCGCCCGTATATAGTTACGCACCATCAACGAGAGGGAGGTATTGGGAATGCTGTAATAGATATGACGGAAGCTAAAACATCTCGTAGTGTCCCTTGTGCATTCATGTAAAAGGATTCGAAGGCGAAAGCCGTCCGGTGTTGCTATTTTACCGCGCACAGTATACAGGGGCGTCCTAGCCACCACGCGGCACGATTTAAAAAAGGAGGGACAGCGTTACGCGAAGTACACCTAGTGCATATTGTTCCCAGTTTACGGTAGTAGCCACTACTAATTTGTTCGTTAATGAGGTTTAGTTAATTAGTGCTAATTATGTTTCTAACTCGACAAGCACCCACCTAATCTTTAAAATGTCAGTGAGTATGTATGCTCAAATGACGTCTAACTGCGCTATTTTCAGCAACGTGCTAATTACGGGCTCATATTTTCCGGCTCATAAAGAAAGCACGCGAAATATGAAAAATCACACGTGACTACGCTCCCACCCGCAAAAGGTGGCAGCGTATTCTTGACTTGCTACCGCACAGTGAGCCTGTTTGAGGGCGCTGCTTCCTGATTCGCGCTGCAGTCTACTCACGTGTCATTTTCCAGATTTCGCGGCCTCTCTTCATTAGCCAAAAAAAAAAAAGCGAGCACGCAATGAGTACGTTGTTGAAAATAGCGTGGTTAGATGTGATTTGAACGTGCCTACATATGCCTCATTGACATTTTAATGATTAGGTGAGTATTTGTCGAGTTAGAAACCTAATTGGCTCTAATTAACTAAACCTCATTAGCGATAAAATTTGTAGTGGCTAGTACAGCATACTGGGAACAATATGCACTAGGTGTGCTCCGCGTAACGACCTTCCTCTTTTTTTATATTGCCGCGTGATAGCTGGGACACACCAGTATAAATGTCCAGCGCTCACTAATTAACTATCGCTCATTAACCCAGTACTCATTAAATTTCCTTTCATTATCATGATATATGCGCACAATGAATATTTCACGTGCTTTTGTATGGCTTCAGATCCCCAAGACGTCAGTAAACGGAGTCACATGAGTGCCGCTTTTTTCTCCCAGGAGGCTTGCCATAACCGCTCCTGCGGTTGTAGATCATGCTTCTCTTCTACTATGCCTTACGCAGTAGAAGAGAAAAGTAATTACACACGCGCGCACACACTCATATATATATATATCAAGACGATTTATAGGCTGCATGCTCGATGATGCTGCCTCTGCGCCGCAATACTTCCTCTTCGTTACAATATATATAAAATAAATCACGCGAACGCCGTAAAAACGAAGTCAACGCTCAGTTGGTATCTCGTGATTCATGAGCGTTCTATTTGTACTATACGCCGGCTCTTCGCCACGTGACCCTCCTCATGAGGCACAGTGGCGGATCCAGGGGGGGGGCGATTGGGCGTTCGCCCCCCCCAAAGCTATAAGCCAACCCAACCCCCCCCCCCCCGCTTTTCACCTCACCGAAGGCCATTTTTCAGAACGTAGAATTTTTTCAGGTGGTCGCTGTGTCCATCCCAATCCGAGACTAGGGAAGCACCCCTCACACAGCCCAGCGCTTTTGTTAAGAGCGAAACAGGCTTTCTAGAAAAGATTTCTTCTGCGTCCTGCATCTTTCAAATAGGCACCGACGAGCACAAGCCTCAACTATTTTGCTAAAGCAACTGCTGCCTTTATGGAAGCGAGCTAAAGTTTCCTCCCCACTCCCAGGGCCATCAGCTCTTCAGCAAAGCGAGGGGTCTTCAAATTCTCCCATCTTTTTCTCAGAGACAGGAGTCTGTTCTGTGTCATTCAAACTGGCATCTTTCGTCCCACCACGGCCGGGCTAGACTGCACGTGCGCGCTTGAGCGCGCACGTGCAGTCTAGCCCGGCCGTGGTCCCACAAAGCGTGCAGAACAAGTTACCTTTTAGTCAACCTTCAGCGGCTGGTCCAAAAAGATGGTTGATCCCTCTGTCATAGGAATCGGAATAACACGAAAGTAATGCGTGCCCTTACAGAAGTAACTGAATGTTTACTGTACATTTATATAAAAGTTAGCAAAATGTATATTGATGTGTGGCAACTATAGCACCGTTTAACGTGGATGCACCCGCTTTGATGATTGGTGGTACATCTCCATCCCGACGACTAACGTCCATGTTAAATGATTAAACAAACCCTTCTGGTAGCCGTAGTTAACGGTGAAAGCGTAATCAGAGAACGAGGTGTGATAGCCAGAAGAACGTCGCATATTGGACGCAGAACTTTGTCGCCATCCCGCGCCATCTTAAAATGTGATTGAACACATTTTAACCGGAATATAAGGAAACTCAAAGCGCGTCGTGCCGCCCCGGTAGCCGGGCCGCGATTTTTCTCGGGGCGAGCGCGTCAGCGGGGAACGCGGTGTTACAGACAGGTGAGGCGGGCACGCGTCGCAGAGCTAATTTTGGTTTGGATTAGCGTGATGCTATGAGCGAGGCCGACGCTTTTACGACGCTTAGGCTAAGGTCGCCAGCTTGCGGTGTGTTAAGCATTGACAAAATTGAACTTCTATTGAAAACGCGCCGAATGGGACGGATGTGTAACGCGTTGCAGGTGCTAATCGCGGACGCCACAGTAATGAAGAATTACTTTACTGCTTCCAGAGGGCAACACCACCCCGCTGACCTACGCTGACCGGGAGAGTGGTAGATGTAAAGGGCGCGTTTGCAAAGCCTCTGCAGTCTGTGACCGTGGCGCAGTGGATAGCGTGCACGGCATCTGTTGCTGCGGACCGTGCGGTCGTGGGTTCAATGCCAGTTGACGGAAATTTTTTTTCTTTGCCATCTGATCGTGTCAATTTTTTCTACGTCATTTCCGTGACGGAAATACGTCACTGAAGTCTTGGTGGACCCCGGCATAAAACACTTTCGTGTTAAAAAAAAAAAAGGAAGGCAGGCAGTGGTGCTGTGAATTATATTCGCCGAAGTACCGAGCAAGCCTCCGAGAGCACGTGCGCGGGGTATAATCGAGCGCGACTCCGAAAGCTCCGTTTGACCGTCCTTAGGCTGCGGAGATAAAAAGGGCATTTTCTGGCAACACGACCGGCCAGAAAAAAAGGCAATGGGGAGGAGGGGGCGGGGTAACAAAGGGAGGCTTACTCCGAAACTACGTTCAAGGAATACTAGAGCTCGCCGTTGTGGGAATACTCATTTATCGAGCAGGTGGCCTGCCCTTCCCTCTTTCACCCTCCTCTTACCAACAACACTGATACGTGTTCCCCAATGTTTAGCGGAAATATGCGAAATTTTAGATAATGAAATGGCACTGAGCAATGCAACTGAGAACAAAAATAATGAGCATTTGGTTACTAACGTGAAGTTTTAAAGTTGGGCAACGCCCCCCTCCCCCCTCTCTCCCCCCCCCCCAACAACCAACCGCCCCCCCCAAAGCAAGCGCCTGGATCCGCCCCTGATGAGGCATGAAGGTGTCCGTCTCAAAAACTTGCCGTATGTACTCGGATCTAGGCCGCTCTCTATTGCAGGCCGACCCCCGAAATTAGCAAGGCCAGAAAAAGACAGGCTTAATCATGGTACTCGAATCCGAGCCGACCCCCCCCCCCCCCCCCCCCAGCGAAAAAAAAACGTCCGCTTATATTCGAGTAAATAAGGTGATTAGTACCTCGTTCTATGGATTGCGGCTGTCAGCTCATTCCTGGGCACGAGTTTCCGCTTTATGTATACACCCTGTCAGGCCATTGTGGTAATCTTATTCTTGTGAGAGAACGATGCGGCAGCGCTAGTTGGCCGTGCATTGGGTGCATGCCTCTCCTGCATAGACGGCTGTATAGGGCATGCAGTACTCTATAAGTAAGATATTAAGCGAAAATTCGCGATCTTTGGTCGAACATTACACGAGCACAACCATCGTCAAGAGAAAGCTGCCTGTACCATCTACCTTGAAGAAATCACGTTTTCGAGAAAGCTACATACAGTGAGGCACAATTAAGGTGTGCCCGACGAGGCCACACTTCATGGATACAGCGCCAGGCCACACACGCAGTGAGCCACCGCTGTCAGAGACTTCAAGCAGCCACAGTGTTTTTGAGAGCTGCGGGTGTTCCCTGGTATTCATGCGGTTGTTTTGAACGAGAGGCTGCATTTTTACAGCTGAATATTCCACTCACAGGGCCGATACAACGCGGTCTGTGCGCTAAAATTGCCATGGTATGGCGACATAACATGACGAACATAGATGACAGGTCGCAACATGCAAATCATGATGTGCATGACATGTACGGCGTGATCTGCCACAGTCCAGGTGTGTTCGTGGCCGTTTCGTTAGCTGGATATATACGAAAAATTGGTATGGCAAGACATGAGTGTTTGGCTGACATGAACAATAGGTCATGAGATGAAAATAAAGACATGCATGTCATGTACATCAAGATTTACATGACACAGTCTCGGCGCTCTGGCAGCCGTTACACTAACTTGATAAAAACGAAAATTGATGTGGCGTGACCTGAGTCTATGGCGAGCACAGACGACAGCTTAAGCATTGCATATAACAGAATGTACGTTTCTTTAGCATGGCACATACCAGATGGTGGATGCCTACACGCATAATAAACATTCGATAGTCAACGAAATTTCATGACATAGATTACGAGAAGGCATTTGATTCGGTGGAGACATCAGCAGTCATGCAGGCACTGCGGAATCAGGGCATCGACGAAGCCTATATAAACATAATGGAAGAAATCTACAGCGGATCCACAGACACTATAGTGCTCCATAAAGAAAGCGACAGAATCCCAATAAAGAAGGGCGTACGGCAGGGAAACACGATCTCTCCAATGCTATTCACCGCGTGTTTACAGGTGGTTTTCAGGGCCCTAGATTGGGAAGAGTTAGGGATAAGAGTTAATGAAGAGTATCTCAGTAACCTGCGATTCGCTGATGACATTGCATTGATGAGTAAGGCGGGAGACGAATTACAGCTCATGATTACTGAACTGGATACCGAAAGTAGAAGAGTAGGTCTGAATATTAATATGCATAAAACTAAAGTTATATGGAACAATCTTGGCAGAGAACAGCGCTTTGCGATAGGTGACGAGACACTGGAAGTTGTAAAGGAGTACGCCTACTTAGGACAGGTAGTAACCGCGGATCCGAACCATGAGAGTGAAATAACTAGAAAAATGAGGATGGGATGGGGCTCATTCGGCAAGCATTATCAAATCATGACATGAATATCTCTCAAATCCGAACAGTGCGGTGTGGCATTTCCTCGCTGTCTGCGTCTGCATGATTTTATCGAGTGTCGCCGTGCGTGGGATATGCCGATTTTTTTTTTCATAATAAATATGCTGCGGTTTTACATTCACTCACGTTATATACTATAGTTCGGAAATGCACAAACCTAGTTAATGTAATGACCGCTCCAGTTGTCCGAGGAGGTTAAAGAGACAGAATTTTTTGCACTATAATATATACAATCAATAGAGTACCTGTATTTCCACCAGTGCAGCTGAAGCATGGCTGTCCAGCCTAAACGGGGGCTCCTCTACGTCGAGGCTTCCTCCGATGGTGCCGTCCGAGGCGGTGAGAGACCGCGACACGTACCGAAACTCGGTGAGGCGCCTGCTCGTGCGGGCGGCGTCTGCCAGCGCATCCAGGTCCTCGTTGCCGAGCTGCAGTCCTTTGATAATCACGCTGCAAAGGTTGACGTTGGACGCTAAGGCCGACGACAGTCTGCTAGGAACGCGGCGCGACTCCTCCGCTGTCATGTCCAGCGTGAGTGTACACCAGGTGAGCTCGACGTCCTCGAGCGCTGAGGGTGCTGACAGGTACGCGCACAAAGCGGCGATATGCTCTTCTTGGAAATGGGCGCAGCTTACGCGGAGTGACTTCACGTTTCTGAAAAGGCCGAAGGCTGACTTCATATTACTTGAAATACTGATGGTCGTGAAGCCAAGAGTGAAGTGCGTTACGTCAACAGTCACTCTGGTAATGTCGAAGCACTGCCCGAAACGGTGCATGCCCCACCATTGCGCATGGTAGTCAGCAATCCTAACGCGATTTCCCAGTCCGCGCACTCTGATCGCCCTGCATATGTCCTCGGGTTCGGCACTTGTGGGTGGGTGAGTGAGAACTACGGACCGCAGGTTGTCACTCTTAGCGACTCCGTCGAGGAAGGCTGGGAATGCCTCTTGGCCAAAGGTTCTGAAATCAATCCTTAGATTTTGTAGCGATGACGTCTTCCTCAGAGCTGTGAGCCAGGGGTCAATTTCTCCCTCTGCAGGGTCGACGACTAAGAAACCGGCCGTCGAACTTCGGCACCTCCGACATGCGGCTGAGGGTAGCCCGAGGGAGCGTAAGGTGGTGTTCTGTGCGACCACTCTGGCGAATGGTTCGATCCTCCCTGCACTGGAGAAAACACGTACAAATCGGACTCTCATCGCAATACGCATACAAATTTTATTTAATGGTGTTGGATTTTAACACGGCGTGAGCTGAAGAAAGTGGTGCACGAAAAAAACGTTCGAGCTTAGCCCTTTGAGACGCTATGCACACATTTGCGTACACCACTTGTTCTTGCTAGTTTCTTCGACTAGGGGCTATGAAAGAGCAAGAACGATTGACGTGTAGATGAACTTAACCGCCTGCATAATAAATTTGTCTTCAATCACGTTAATTTTGCAGTGTACTGTTGTACATGGTCACTGTACCGCTTCCCGCAAGCCACGTTAAAAGTACAATTTTTCTTTGGTCAAAATGGACATAACAGAAAACGAATTCGCACTATATTTCCAGCCTTAGATTTGATTCTGTTTATGCAAAAACAGAGCATGAATGACTTCAAAATAAATATATTTTTAATTAGAGTCTGATTAGAACTAATTACCATAACAGGCATAAATTAGCGTATTATGACATTATTCTTCCTGCAATGGGATATAGAGTGCTTCGAAATAACGTTGTATAGATTTGAGGTACTTGCGGATAGTTCTTCATATATACTTGGCGTCTGAAAGGGCTAACTTGCATTACGCTCACATTGCCTTAATTCATTCTTGCCACTTATATCATGCTTCCTGGTTCATCCGTTTAAAGAGTGCACCGGCAGCGGCTAAACTACCATATATCATTTGGTAAGCTGTGGTAAGAAAGTGTCCGTCGTTGCTGTCTACAAACGCTCATTCCCTATAGTTTTGGACTAAGGGTCCCAAAGAACTTTGCGCGTTCTGGCATTGCTTACGCACGTGTGTATGTATATATATATATATATATATATATATATATATATATATATATATATATATATATATATATATATATATATATATATATATATATATATATATAACGAATTTTCAAATGGGGTTTCTTACGCTCATTGTTGCGTCTTTCGCTTGCGGTGCCAAGGGGGCCAGATAGGCACACTACGATGAACAATCGTTGAAACCTGACGCATGAATTTGCCTTCGGTACACGCATATTACTTTATACGTGTTATTTAATTGACGTAGTGGTAATGAATTGGCTGGCAATCACGATCGATTATGTTAGTCCACATTACTTGCTGTCATCGGTCAAGGCTCTACAATTTTGAGTGAGCGGCTATTTATCTATAAACAACATTTCTCGACCAATAATACATGTATGCTTGAGATGTCAGAAAGCGACAGCTTATATACCAGCATTTACTTATTTACACGTCAGCTGTTGCTCAAAAGTCGTGTCAATTCGGTCTTGATAGAGAGCCGTCATTTCGACGCGCGCCGCCATATTTCTGACGCAACGTTGTAGGGGCAAGTTTTGGAACACCCCGCCGAAAACGAGAAATATTCTGCCCGATGCAAAACCCGAACGCTGTTGGACGCCCGCGCATGCGCAGTAAGTCCGAAGCTGTTTCTTTGGGGCCCAGAACACCTCCAGGACCCCATTCGATACCTTCCTATTGCCTTCGAATACAAGGGCAGCCATGGCGTTCCGTTGCGTCACCCACTTTTTCATCATATTGTCGTCATTTCGAAGTTAGTCTGACAGTGTGTTCATGAGAACTGCAAGTGACAGTTACGCAAAGCGACATACACTCAAAGGACGGTCATACATTCCTGCCACAGCCTTTTGCATTCATGATTATGACAACTCTTGCCGCGCTCTGTCCACAGATATGTGGAGAGGTTATGGAGAGGAACGTTAGGGATCAGTGCAAATACGGCGCGCAAGCGGGCATACCACGTTGTATTTTGTTTTTTGTATTTCGCGGTTACCTACAGCAAACAGAAAAACATGAATACTTAATATTTAATATAACTTTATATTTGATATAACGCCGGCAGAGACCGAGCCTCGGTCCCTGCCGGCGGCAAGTTATCTTTTCGTCCACTTTACTTTCTTCATATTTATAACCTTATTACTACAAATAACATCCCCTTTACTTTCCTTGGCTTTATTGTCTGCTACTTTTCATAATTAATCTGCGTATATATATATATATATATATATATATATATATATATATATATATATATATATATATATATATATATATATATATATATATATATATATATATACCCGAGACGTTAAGCACACTTGAAATACTCACAAGCCATCCTCGTCCAAACAGATGTCCATATTCAGGTCCTCCAGAGTGGTCATAGCACAAAACGCTTCGGCAAGAGCCGTCAAAGCATTTTCCGGGTCCTTGAAGACGCCCAGAGACTTCAGCGTCAGTTTTCTTAGCGTGGCGTCCTTCTTTTTTAAATATCTGGCAAACAATTCGCCATTGTCGTGAAAGAACGCGCAAAATACGCACTCTGGCACTGCAAGTTCGGTAATGGTGTGGTTCCAAATAAGCGCCCAGACAAGTCGACGAACACTCTCCGATCTCAGTGTGAGCACGGACACGTCGAGGCTTCGGAGGTGCTCCGTCCTTCGCTCCATCAGAGGTCCCTTCAAATGCGTGGCGTCTTCGCAACGCCATTGCATATTGCAGCTGACGGACGCGAACTTGAGTTCTTCCAGATGCGAAAGTTCGTTCACCACCTCGAGAACGTGAACATTCGGATCATATATGTGGTCCAACGCTAAGCGCACCGTCACGCTCTTCACGGCGAGATTGCGTCCCAGAGCGGCAAGAAGAGACCGTGGTTGCTCCGTGCTGCCGTTTATCTCGACTGCTGTTATACACCTGTGCTCGGACAGAAGGTGCTCGGCGTAATGCAGCGCCACCTCCTTGCGTCGTTTGTCCAATGAACAAGGCAAAGGGCATGGGGACGCGGGAGCCTGAACCACGGCCAGACGAAGGCCGCCGGGTCGTCGCTGGTCTTCAACCAGCTCCAAAGAAGCGCCAAGCAACAGTTCCTTCGTACTTCTTAGGTATAGTAGCAGCTGGCAGTCCGAGTCTCCGACTTTGGTGCACGGCATGTGTAGATGACGAGGGAAGGCTACTGCGTTGCCAGTGTCACAGACGCCATATTCTCTGGATTGCGCGCAATGCGCATCGGCCATGATCTGGGAGTCCGGTTGATGACAGAGGAAGAACTCGAACTCCTAGGTAGTCTTTCCTTAGTCAGATATGGGGCCTGCATAAGGAAGTCGAAACGATGAGCATTAGCGTTGTTGAATATTGTCAGGTGATGTACACGATACTTCGTATTTTTATTGTCTTTAGTTCTATCAAGGAGCAACGGATTTAATTCCTTTCTGTGATGCCCTGGTTTGGCGTCAAATTCACATTCACATGCCTGCATCGTGTGCACGAGCATTTGTACAAATATATGGAAATTTCGCGCACGTGGAGCATATAAATGTGGAATAAGTTATGAATCCACGGTTGCAGGAACGTGAAACCCCTGACGTTGTTGCGTACATTGATTCCAGTCATATAAGCTTGCCTTGCAATTAGCACTGGCAAGGAGCACAGACACAAGCTTTTCAAGGCGAGATAACTTGAAGGATGGACTTGGGTGGGCACACACACATCTACAAAATATGAACGGCGAATACAGCCTAGAACCCATTTCAAGTCAATATTAAAGTGCGTGTTGCGCAACTGCGCGCGAATGCACCACCTCACGACATCGATACCAACTAGTTTTTAATGTAAACAACCAACAATCACTTGCATCCGAGTTTGTGTTGACTACCATGCTCCTTGCGAGTCCTCTCTCCTAGCACACCATTTCAACGGAATCAGGAAGCACACTGTTTTGGACTTGCAAGGGAGTAGGAAGCCTGAAGTCCACGCCTCGGCAGTGCAATTTTGGAGAAGGGGGGGGGGGGGCGTTTCCAACATCCCAAAGTGCATTACGGCGGCACCAAGGAAGACTTCGTTGAAACGGGTTGTACACGCGTTCTTGTGTGCCACGGCCGGTCTGGAGGCGCGCGCTCGCTCGACCTAAAGCCCCTCCATGAGTTTTCGGCTTTAGCTCGACCGAGCTCTAGCCACTGTAACCGAGCGCGCGCCTCCAGACCGGCCATGTGTGTGTCCACGTAGCCAGCTGTTAACATGAAAACCCCGCTGGGACCCGCCGTCTCGCCTCTCTCGGCGCTCTATAAAAACAAAAGTTCGACTGGGCGCTATAAAAACATCTCCATACAATTAACCATCGCGGGCTCAAGCAAACGAGGTTTCCAGGATAAGTGGATGGTTATAGGTGCTCATTACAAAACAAAACTACAAGGTGTAGATTTTTTTTGTATCAGAACTCCTATAACATACGGATTGTGTCTTACAATTGTATGACGTGCTGTAAAAACAGCTCTTTGTGTAATGAAGATATTTATGTCCATGGCATCGTTAACGCAGCGCTCTTGGGTCAGAATGAGATATTTATCGGTAAGTGATAAAATAAACGTATACGGCAACAGCTATCGAAACAGAACAGGCGTATCTTGGCATCCGAGGGCATAACACATATACCGCTGAACACTATGCGGTGGTAATCACGTTAATTTGCCTGTACCCACAGAATCGCAGATCAACCTCCTTGACGGTGACAAAATGTAGGTGTTCGGTGGTTGCGCGCTTGCATAAGCTTTGGAACGCAGTGAAGAATGAAATTAGAGGAATATTTACATCCTTCAGTCCTTGAAATAGCAGGCTTAAAACATGTATAGGTTTAGCGCTAAAATAATACGTCCCACTAACTCAATAATAGAAAAGACAGCGCGCTAAACTTGACCTGAATGTTTACCTGGTTAACCTGTACACGGCAAGTAGAAGTGGTGTAATAGCAAGGCCTGTTGTACCCCAATGTACCACTTTAATATTTGCCTAGTTGGCGCAATTTTCATACTTGACACACACCTGTTTCGTGCAACGAAGACGCAGGACGAGCAAGATGAGACACAGTGTAGACTTCAGCAGGATCCTTTAATTCTTAGGAATGCTGGGCTCGTCGGTGCGAATCACAGTTGGTGTTTTACGCACTGTCCCCTTTGTTTCTGGGTTTAGTCCGACGTCTTTCTCGCGCTCGCCAGGCGTGTTTCATGTCAGCGATTCGCATCAACTAGCCGAACTGTTCTTTTTAGTGCTGCTCTCTCACGCTAAAATTAATGCGTTAGAGTGCAGGCAGGCCGAATGGGTGAAGCATGCGAGAGCAAACCATTGTAATATTGAACGAAGCAAGACTCCCAGCTTTAGGAACGATATGAAATAATAGTTAACATAAGCTCGCTGTAGGTATGCAGGTAGGCTGCTGCGTGGCCAGACCCATATACAGACTCGATTACCGCGACAAGACGCCACTTGCACGCGCGGTCGCCTCGAGTCACCCGCGCATTCCAGCCCACGGTATCCGCACGGCCGGGCGAAACAAGAGTTACGACACATTTAAATTCTGCTTAGCAGAGTTGTACGTCTGACTGAAAAGGAGAGGGGATAATACTGATCCGTGAGGTGTGCCGAACCTCCCTAAGGAAGAACAATAATGGGTATCATGAATATAGTCTGTTCATCTACTAAAATCCGAACTGCTCCTCCTCCCTGCCTATCGGGGCTCTGAAGAGCACATCTCAGATATATAGAAACAACACTAAACAACACATTCGTACCCAAAGTGGACAGGCTCAGGATGCTTGGAGTACACATACAACGAAATCGACCAAACGCACGCACCACTAAAGCACTTCAGACAACTGTGGACCACACTCTACGCCCTATGGGCAGGATATCCGATATAAAATCCCTAGATTTTTCCTTTCTTCATAAGTACCGACAACTGCTTCCTCTCCGGGCACTCTCTCACACGCGGCCGGCGTCTGCCGCCATTTTCTTCCTAACTTGGAAGATTTACAAAATCATGTACGTCTAAGTACATTAGCCACGCACCTTTTAGCGGACAATATGCTACCGCGACGCGCCTTTCTCCTCCCGCCAATCCCCAGTCAGTGAGCAGGGGACGCATTTCAACAGTCGCTGAAAAAGAGTTAGGAACAACATGGCTACCGATAACAAGCGTTAGCCAATGAGATTCGTCGGCGGCGCTTCACTGGTTGTCGATACTTAAAAGAAAGAAGAGGGAAAATCTAGGGATTTTAATCCGATAAGCACGGCTGGCTACGAGAAGCAGAGCTCCTCCGCCTAATCCAATCCTTCGCCCTCAATAACGTCACTTATTTCCTCCCTTATCTGATCTCTACTTTCTGAAAAGAGAAGAGAACAAAACCTTCAAATTTGTTCTCGAAATACTCATTCAAACGTCCTCCGAACGGCTCATGAAGCCAGGCACATTTAACACCTTAAACGAACTCATTGAAAGCTCACCTAACCTCACCATATACCCGTCTCTTCAACATACAAATGGGAAGATGCATACTCGAAACTCTCAGTATCAGGCCAACTCCAACCACTAATACCAAACGCACTATTCCTCACCAAATGCACACGAATCTGCATATTCCGCCACTCCCTAAAAACTTGCACCTGTGCACCACGAGCAACGGCGACGACAGCGTGCAAAAACTCCTGTAAAATAATTTTCGACTTCTAAAGAAGTGCTGTCTTTGCTGCCGAATACATTACCGGTTCTTTTTTTGCCCTAACTTGTCAACTCTCAAGGCCAGATACCTACTGCTTCATCTTCTGAGGAATCATTACCGCGCTAATTGAACGAAGACACAAGACACAAAAGAACAGGACGGGTGCCAACTTCCAACTATTTTAGTTCACAATGGGAAGATCTTACAGCACAGACAAAACGCATGCGCGCGCGTCAGTTTTTTTTTTTTTCTTAACAACCAAAGAACCGCTACGTATGCCTGAGAAAACTAATCTCTTCGTCTTGAGGTGATAGTGAAACCGTGCTGACGTAGACATCTCCCCTTTGCCTTATGTAATATGCCTCTATTGATACTGAGGGGAACAGCGCGAAAACGGGACGGAGAAAGATTGAACACACGACACCTACTTCTATTACTTCTCTATTACTTCTCTTTCCGTGTTTTCTTTTGCTCTGCCTACAACTTTGCTTCAGGGAAATCGGGGTAGCATCCACGCACCTTGCAATGCGTTGCCATCAGGCTGCCCAAACCATTCTTTACATTGAGGCGGCGTTGTCCGGCCCTATCATTAAAACATAAAAGTAGGAGTGAAAATTGGGCGAGTTGGTACGGATTCATTATTACAAAAACTGCATGACGGAAAGAAACGAAAAAACTTTTCGTATGTTTTCAGTCTTTCTACTGCGCCGTTTTCATAGGAGCGAAAATAGTGACAAAAATATTGGGCCGAGTGTGAAGCTGTCAGTAACAAAGGATCCTTGTACATCAACTGCGATTCATGCAACGCGGATTGCCAATGTGGAAATTTTGAAATTGACCGCCACTCGAAGGCTGCAAGCACACGAAAGGAGCAACAGACTTTCAGTTGACCAGAACGATCACCCATATGCCTTCAATTAGTGGGCAAAGTGAACTTGACAAATCTCTCTGTGTACCAACTCGCGCCAACGGCAAGCTCTATGTGCAATAACTTCACCAAAAATGTTAAAAAAAAGGCCTTCAGTGGCTGTTAATATCTTAATTTTTACTCATAATAATATTCAGAAGAACTGGGCCAGCGTACGAATTATCTTTATACTTTGTTGAAGGTGAAATTAGCCTGAATAACGACATTAAAAATCAGTCTAGGGATTTTTATTGTAATCTAGGGCATTTTCGGGGGTAAATTTAGGGATAAAATGTTGACCTTGGATGTTACTCAGAAAAGTGAAGGACGCGCGTACTGAGCTCGAACAATGGTGAGGTTTTTTGTGTGTTTGCTTCTTCTGGCTTTATCGCCTCCTCTGTTCCCCTTTTTGCACTTTCGTGCCATTTCTCGAGCAACCATGAATTGGAATGCGAGGCTATTGCAGGGGTGCGGCCAGAACACGAAGCAGTTTTCTTTGAAGTAGCGATCGCTTTTCAGCTACCCGGAATTTAAAGCGGTGACAGAGGGGACAGCGGCGCCTTCTGCAGCACAGGCTAGCCAAGGAGGAGGAGCACTATCACCCGTGGGCTTCTGCTGCGTGCTGGCGATCAGCCACACACGCAGGTTCACCTGCGTCGTGTGTCTCACCAGCGCTCGTGTGTGTCAATCCTCTTCTCTGTCTTCGTCTTTTGCGCTTTCAACCTGTGTCTACAAACGTCACAGGAAAACAGGCAAATACGTTTTTAAAGACGATAGTCTTTCTTGGGGAACTTAAACGCAGAAATTTTGGTCTGTCTTTCTGTCTGTCCTTCTGTCTGTCTTTCTGTTTGTCGGCACGTCCCTCGATTCAGCCACTCGGCCAAAGTTGAACCACTTGCCCAAGGGCCAGCCATCGTGAACGGCTGACTAGGTTCATACTTGTGTACATTTTTGATCAAAAAGCAAACATTACGCATATCTGAGGCGCAACATCACTAGGTAAGTATTAGGCGGCGTGTTCCTTTAACAGAAAATACATAGATACGCAATTTTAAAGACCTTGATGGTATGCGTTTAACGTTGAGACAGTAACGCGTTTATTAAAAGATTGCCACAGCTGAAGCGATCAGCGGTCCAAGCCGAGCAAGCGCGAGCGCCAACAACAACCGTCTTCGTCTTCTTCTTTCGCAGGCGTTCTTGTCTGCGCCCTACCATGTTACAAATCACTCCCCCGCGAAAAAGGAGCCATCCTGGCGACCTAAGGCCTAAGGAACAGGTACAACTGGTGGGTCATAATGCGGCTTCAGTCGATCGACGTGAACTGTCTCGCGGCCGCGACGACGGCGGTCCGTAGATGATTGAACAGGCTCAATCATATAGTTAACTGGGGATGCTTGACGTAGGACGCGGTAGGGGCATTCGTACTTATGCAGTAGCTTTGTGGAAAGGCCAGGAGCGGAGGAGGGAACGCGAAGCCACACCAACGTTCCAGGCGAATACGACTGAGGAGGCAGGTTTTCGTCGTGACGGTCCTTCTGGCCCTACTCGCCCTACAATGTTACAACCCTAGTTTCTTAAGGTGCGCTGAAAATGCGACTGCGCTGAAACTTATCTTCCTCCGTGCCCTCTGCACAAGCTCATGTTGTGTTTCGGTTTCGGTTCATTATTGCATTGTACGAATGACAGGGGGCGCCGCTCTGGCATTCCTGTTTTACCCAGGCGACGTGGAAGTAAGAGAGCTTGTGGAGAGTACTCGTTGAGTGTGGACGTTTCTTCTCCTTCGGCGCATCGCGCCAAACAGCGTGTTCGGGCTGGCCGGTGTCCCCACCGGTCGCGTTGGTCACCGCCGGTCTTCGCCTGCCGCTGCGCCGGGACTACCAGCCCGCAACACAGCACTCGTGTTTCCCGACGTATTGCCAGATGGCGTCCATATCTCACGCAGCGCCTCTTCTATCGTCTTTAGACGACATTTGCAGCGAAGCACGCAGATACGCGGCCAATTTTTTTTTTCGGATTTAATGGCGCGATTGACTATATTGAAATGGTTCTTAAAGGTGCCGACTGCGCATGCGTAGATCAGAACAAACATTGCTCTCTTTTTTTCATTAAAAAAACTATTTTTGAAGTTGAGCAGTCCCTTCCAAGTGTACGGCTCGGCACGTGCCTTCCGCGCCAGTTGTCCCGGACTCGACCTCAACTTCGGCGGCTTTGAGCGTATCTATCTATCTATCTATCTATCTATCTATCTATCTATCTATCTATCTATCTATCTATCTATCTATCTATCTATCTATCTATCTAGCCGCCTACGACTTTTTGCTCTCCTGGCCGTTTCGTTAATTGGATTTACACCAAAATTGGTATGGCGAAACATGAATTTATGACGAACATAAATGACAGGTCATAACATGAGAATTATGATATCCATGTCATGAACGACATGATTTACATGCCACAGTTTTGGTGCTCTTGCGGCCGTTTCGTTAGTTTGCTATATACCAAAGTTGGTATGGCGTGACAAGAGTGTATAGCGAACATAAATGACTGGCCCTAACGTGCAAATCATGACACGCATGTCATGTACAGCATGACTTACGTGCCACGCTCATGGCGCGCTGGCGGCCGTTTCGCTAGCTTGATATACACCAAAATTGGTATTTCGCGACGTGACTGTGTGACGAACACAAATAACAGGAGTTAACATGAAAATCATGACACGCATGTCATGTACAGCATGATTTACATGCCACGCTCATGGTGCGCTCGCGGCTGTTTCACTAGCTTGATGCATACCGAAATTGGTATTGCGCGACGTAACTGTGTGGCGAACACAAATAACAGGTGGTAACATGAAAATCATGACACGCATGTCATGCACAGTATGACTTACGTGCCACGCTCATGGTGCGCTGGCGGCCGTTTCGCTAGCTTGATATAGACCAAAATTGGTACTGCGCGACGTCTGTGTGGCGAACATAAATAACAGGTGGTAAAACGAAAATCATGACATGCATGTCATGTAGGTATGATTTAGACGCCACGGTTATGGTGCACTCGCGGCCATTTTGTTAACTGGATATATACCTAAATTGGTATGGCATGACAGGAGTGCCGAACATAAATAGCAGGTCACGCATCCTATATATGTACCAGAATATATGTTTGATTAGCATGGGATATACCAGATTGTACACGCATTCATGTATGACAATCTCGCGATATATGGCGAACTAGATGTGACGAAATGAATGACTTCATTAGCCTCAATGACAAAGAAGACGATGTATGCAGCTCTTTGCTGGCTGCTTCGCATTACATCGATTCCCACACTGCGTGGGATATGCCGATTTTTTTAAACATTATGTTTCATTGTGTTACTGTGACAAACGTCATCTTCGCTTGTGTTCGAAGAAAACTTTTTTTCTTTTCTTTTCTGCACCGTGACTGCCACTTAAATTTGCAAACGGTAGCAGGACACGCGGTCCACCATGCATCACGTAAAAACAGAAAAGAAAAGCCGCGCATGACTACGGATTTCTTTTATTGCAAGTAACAACAATGCTAAATTAATTTGTTTTATTCAATTATGAAAAAGGGCGAAACGTACAAATTCACTCTCTCGGATGGTGAAGTTTTCTTCGAAACGTAATGTTCCCAAAGTTTTCGATGGAGGCGAAAAAGCTTGTGGCCCGTGCCCTTTGATTATGTTGCACGTTAAAGAACCCCAGGTGGTCGAAATTTCCGGAGCCTTCAACTACGGCGTCCCTCGTAATCATACCATGGTTTTGGCACGTTAAACCACAACAATTATTATTTCTGTGTTTACAAAGTAGCATTCCAACTATGTGTCCTAGTTCTCGAGATGCTCTAGATGGCAAAGAAGCAGATAAAAATGTTTCAGATCGAGATTGAAAAACAGGTAGGCTGTGCCTCAAAGAAAGATGCTGATTTTGGTAAAAGTTGCCTTTTGCGTCATATTCAGTTTGGAATTGCGGTGAAATGGTTCTGTGTAAAGATATTCAATTTCAAGAAAGACACGAACAGGACAACATGGGTACCCATGTTGTCGTGTTCGTGTCTTGTGTGTTGTTTTTCGCTAGGGACAGAATGTCATACAGTAAGCAATACCAACAAGGCCAAGAAGAAGTTCTCCTCAAGCTTTAATAAGTGCTACTTTCCGCACGCGGAAGGGCTAATCCTCTCGTGTCCTGGTGAGATTAGGCAGGTAGATTAGCGTTAGCGTGATAGCGGGGGCGAAGGCAATAGCGTTACCGTGCCGCAAGCGTTGGTTGCGGAAAGCGTGTTTTAGACTTTTAAATGAGCGGGATAGCGTTTACGTGCTCAAGCTGGGACGGTGGCGCCACCTGGCGAAAGGCAAGTTCATTAAAAAAAGCGAAAAGAACAAAACCTAGAGTCATCGCCTGTATCTCCGCACGCAGCAATATTACTAGTTTTTTTAGTGACAATAAAAGTATATAAATATTAACTATGCACCAAAAGCGAAAGTTTTCATGTTGCAGACTTGTTTACACCGATATTCCAGTTAGGCCTAGGGACGTTCCAAATGGGAAGCGATCTCAAGTACTACGCTAAGTTATCCGTAATACTCGGTCGTCGAAGCTACCTGAAGGCAAGCGAAGCCAGTTCGCACAGTCTTTTGCTACGAAAGAAGTGGATCCGTCCACATCAACGCTAAATTCAGTTCGAAGAGGGCGTCCATAACCAGGGGCGTAGCCGGGGGGGGGGGGGACATTTCGATCCCGCTATTCTGCTAAACCCACTACACTATAAATGTCTATTTGCATGCCCAGAGTGAACTCCAAAGGCCTAACCACACGTATGCATTGCAGCGTGCCAGTGCGTGACCTAGCCCCGAGAAGTTGGGCTGGCGCCGCCTGGCGGGAGGCCCGAGTGACGTCACGGCATGGACTCTTCGACGCCCACCGTGGCGCGTCTACATAATGTGCGCTCGCTTCGTACGCTGTTCTGCTGTTTGCGGCCGCTTTTCGCCTGTCCCAAACTTTTGATGAATGATGAAAACCGCACGATAATGCTCGCAGTACAATCGCGAAGGGTACCCGCACTCCGTACACCCTTTGATCAGATTTTTTGTTGTGTCGCATTGCTAACCTCGAGGATGGGGTCGATTCTCGGCCACAGCAGCCGCATTCAGACGGGGGCGAACAGCAAGAACATGCATGCGCTTAGATATAGCAGTACGTTAAGGAATGCCAGGCGGTCAGAATTATTCCACACTGTGCCTCGTAATCAGGTCGTTGTTTTGACACGTACGACACCATATTTACATTATTAGGTTGCGCTGTTCACGAGCGATTCCTTTTAGAGATATGATGGTTTCACCTCAACAAGTGTTATTTGCATCGGACGCATGCGCGTATCTGCGGACAGTGTTTTTGCCGGTGTACCAAGCCCCGCATACAGTTACAAAAACACATGCAGTATCGAGGCTCGCAAAATATCTCGAAAGCGCTTTCCTAGAATACCGCTGAAGTTGTGCTTGTTTTTCTTGTGTACTCGCTCACTCATCACCTTGTTTAGTTTCACGTTTTTGTCGAATTTCGGGGCCTCATTTCACTGCAAAAACAAGTTGATGTTAACTGCGGACACTTGTTATTGCTGCCAGGCTGTGTCTTCGTGCCGCATCGTCAACGGCGCACTATTACACTCGTAAGTATCAAGTTGGGTAGCCAGCTCGTAAATTAATTTTCCTTGCATTTGATTACTCCTGACCATCGTCAACCTGTATGTGGACATGACGTGCGAGACCAGACACTGACTCATTGAGGCGAAGGACGTTTAACTATTACGTGAGCCACGTCGCTGAGAAGGCCATCGAAACACTTCAGAACGCTCATTTCCACTTTCAGGAGTTTGTTTTGGAAGCGATTGCTATCAGCTGTGCTGCCACGTGAATTTAACATTACAGCTTGTCACGCGGCGGTTGATCGGACCACCAGTTCATGCAAATCAGAGTACACGGCCACATAATCCCAGACGACTGTTGAGAAAAAATCATTGCATAATCCAAGTATACTAACATCCGGAACCGTTTTGTGTGGCAGCATTACTTTGTTTAATGTTGCGGATATGTTAGGTGATTCTTCATGATAGACAGATTCATCTAAAGACTCCTGTAGCAGAAAGCGCAATTTTGTCAAATAACCTAGATAATCTGCCCGGGCCGACATAACTTGCACGACAAACCGCAGTAGTTAGCTGAATTGACAACGTCCTAATTTTATTTGCAGTTCTTCGGGACCCATGCTCTAACCGTGCAGTGTACGCCAAGTTGTAATGAAGAACCATTAGCGTAAATGTTTCTTTAGAACCGATTTCCTGGACTATATACGCGGTGAAAACAACGAATGTCTTGCTTCTTGCAATAAATATCTTCCGTTCGGACGGGAGTTTGCCCATTATAAGCTATATCATAGGTGTGCGCACGGGGGGAGGAAGGGGGGGGCGCCCCCCTAGTCACTTAAGAGGGGGATGGGGAGCTAAATATGCCTCGTTCATTGACTTAGCAGTGGGGGGGGGGGCGCTGCGATTAACCTTTGCCTCCCCCCCCCCCCCCCCCCCCCGGTGGGGAACACAGTGCACCCCTATGAGCTATATTATTCAAACCTTCTGCAGCTTACTGAACTTTCGCTAGTAGTGAAAACATCCACCTTCTACCGTGCGAGATTTGAATCGCAAGAAAGCAGTAACCACCACCGTTTTGAGAAGAGCGGGTGCACGGCGGGCGCAGAAAAAGGCGATCGTCGGCCGCGGAGCCAGCGAAATAAAAAAACCTCCGGTCTCAATTTTGACGACAATTTTTTATCGAAGAGCGCTTATGTCAGTGAACGCACCGTTTTAATATCACGTGTCCTCATTTGCTTTGTTTACGAGATATAACTGGCCAAAATGACCCTTGCAGTGTGTGCTCACTTCAGTGAGACTGATGGTTGTTATTAGCTTGCACTGTGCGCAAATCTCAGTTTTAATTATTCTGCTGCAGCAAAATATTGCTCTGATGGCTTTTTGTCAAGAAAAATGTGTTCTCAGATTTTATTTGTGTCTAGCGTGTGCAAAAGTGGGCTGCTGCCGCCCTCTAAATGGCTAACGTGTAAGCAGTTTGCAGCCTACAACCTCGCCTACAATCATCAGAGGAAAGATGGGCGCGCCTGTTCAAGATATCAATCGCTTCTTCATCCTGAAGGAATGCCTGGTCTACCTCATCGCGGTTAGATGTAGACAGGTTTTCCTTGAGGAGCGTAAAGCAATGCAAGCAGACTTCGCAGGTGTCGCGAAGATCCTCAGCCTATGACAGTTATAGCTTCTGGAGGTATAGACAACAACAAAAAGAGCAAGGAAAGAAAATTTGCGCAACGAAAATTTTCCTCGGCAATCTTCTTTTTGTGAACGCGTAAATAATCGGCCCAGAATAATAGGACCTAGCCATGGGCCGCGGGCATCGCGTGTAGTGAACAGCGAGACCTAGAGCAAGTCGAAATGTTTATACTGAACGGTGCCGCACAAATTATCTCACATCTGCGCAGCTGTCATGAATGCGTTTCCAGAACTGCTCACGGTTTAACATTTTATGACTAAGGGTGTCTAAACGCTTTGGGCTGTAATAATTAATTTGTAGGCCACACTCATTGCCAGAACTAAGGGTAATGTCCGTCTGGCGCCACCAATGACCTCTGCTGTCCTCGATGTGGGACAGCACTTTAGTAAAGTGGCAACAAAACATCATCAATTGGGCAGCTTCGGCCACTCATGACTTAATCATGCCGCACCCCACGTTTTCTGGCTGTTGAAACGCTGAGGTAAAGGTCGAGATGATACAGAAAGACGTTATCTGCGACGCCGAAAACATGCGATAGCGGGAAGTGAAATAAACGGATCGGAAATGATTGAGCTAACTTTTTTACAAATGTTGTTTAGGCACAGTGTGCGTCGAACGGGGAAGATGGTTAGAGCGTACAATGCACATAATGGAAGGGAAGCAAGCAGGCAGTGAGAAAACAACTGCATAACAGCGCGCCTGCTGATTGTGGCATTTAGTTACAGATTAAGTTGGCCTTCGCTGCATAGAGATGCTTTATTCTCTGTGCAAGGAGAGTTTTGACAAAGTGACCTAAACTATATGCTCGCGGTGTCTCGCGCGCTTCTGATTAGTACTGGCGGGGTAAGTTGAGGTTATAAGCTGCAAAGTGCGTACGCGTTAGGCCTTTAGAGAGCGGCAGCAACCCACCCCCGCACACGCTAGACACAATTAAAGTTTGAGAATACATTTTTCTTGACGACAAGACACCAAAGCAAAGTTTTACTGCAGGAAAATAATTAAAACTAGATTTACGTGCGATGCAAGCTGATGACAACTATCAATAGCACTGAAGTGAGCGCACACAGCAAGGGTAATTTTGGCCTGTTAAATGTCATGAACAAAGCAAATGAGGACATACATATTAACCTGGTGTTTTCACTGACATAAGCGCTCTTCGATAAAAAAAATGTCGTCAAAATTGAGGCCCGAGTTTTTTTCTTTTTTGAAAATGTACTTTTTTGAAAAAAAAAAACTAGCTTCTTTAGCTATTTTCTTCTCATTTCGCGCTGCCTGCCGGAAAACGATCTTCCGCATAAATGTTGCAAAGACTCCTTGAAAAACTTGACACTTTTTTGAAGTTTCTGTGAAATAGGAAAGGCGCCAAGGTGCATCAAACTTAGCAAACTTTGTTGATTTGGACCGGGTTTGCCACTTTTTTTCAATTTTTTTTCCTTTTGAGGACGGCATAAAAAAGCATGGACACAGTAATGCGTAATAAAACCAACAAAAAAATTTTCGACACATCATTTATAGTTCGCGTTAAATTCGGCCGTGAAATCCGAAAACATTGCAGTGAACAAAAACAGGAGGTCCGCGCCGCCACCTTCAAATCGTTTTTTGGCACGCTGGGAGCATTTCTTGGAAATAAAATATTCAGTTCCGTGCACTTTGAATGTGCCCACATAACATATAAAAAACCCAGGCAAAACAAAAATATCGACTGGACAGGCATGTTCGATCTCTCGCGGAATCACCCTTTAGAAGGCGGCAGCAGCCCACTTTCGCTCACGCTAGAAGCAAATAAAATCTGAGAACACATTTTTCTTGACGAAAAGCCACCAGAGCAAGATTTTGCTGCAGCAGAATAATTAAAACTGAGATTTACGCACAATGCAAGCTGATAACAACCATCAGTCGCACTGAAGTGAGCACACACTGCAAGGATCATTTTGGCCAGTTATATCTCGTAAACAAAGCAAATGAGGACATATGATATTAAACCCGTGTGTTCATTGACATAAGCGCTCTTCGATAAAAAATTGCCGTCAAAATTGATACCGGAGTTTTTTTTTATTTTATTTTGTGAAAATGTACTTTTTGAAAAAACTTGCTTCTCAAACTATTTTTTCTTTTTTTGCGCTGCCTGTAGGAAAATGATCTTCCGTATAAATGTTGCAAAGGCTCTTTTCTATATTTGACATTGTTTTCAAGTTTCTGTTTATAATAGCAAAGGCTCCTCAAACTGTGGACCCTTTTTTGATTTCGGCAGTGTTTGCCATTTTTTCACATTTTATTCTTTTTGAGGATGGCATAAAAAAGCATGGGTGTAATTCACAGTAATGCGTATTAAAACCAGCAAAAAGTCTTCGACACATCATGTATAGTTCGCGCTAAATTCGGCCGTGAAATCCGAAAACATTGCAGTGAACAAAAACAGGAGGCCCGCACCGCCACCTTCAAATATTCTTTTTTTTTTGCGCGCTGGGAGCGTTTCTTGAAAATAAAATTTTCAGTTGCGTGCACTTTGAATGTGCCCACATAACATATAAAAAACTCAGGCAAAACAAAAATTGCGACCGGACAGGCATGTTCGATCTCTCGTGGAATCACCCTGCAGCTAATGCAGCTGCAGACTGGACAACCACTACCGCTCTCTGCAGGAGCAAGTGCAACAATGTGGCCAAACAAGAGCCCGACCCGCCGGGGCATCGTTTGTCCTGTCGGGGAAAAGGTCCCCGTCTCCTCCGAGGAGTCGGGTCGCGCCCACTCACTATTCCGTGACGACGTGGTCACGTGATCCGAAATCCCCCCTTGTCCCCCAACAAAGATTATTCCGTCTTTGGCGGGAGAGTATCTCTACACGCTTCTTGAGGTGAATTGCTTTTCGCAGTGTTCCTGTCTAGCCGTCTCATAGAGCCGCAAACATTGAATATATGGCTTGCACGTGACGTCATGGACCCCACTTCTGAATGTACTGGTACGATGGTGGTTTTGATGACAAACAAATTGCGACAATTTGAAAACGATGTGGCAGGAGCATCTCTGCGCGTGCGTAATGAAATAACCTGCATGTGATGTTTTGATAGCATTAATGTGGCATCGCTAGCGTCGCGGCTCCACATGCTGGTGCTCCAACATACGGGGTTTCCGTGACGTCGGCGCAAGCCATCTATACGTAGCCGAAGGTGGAACGAAGCAGCACACTCTCGCGGAGGTGTATAAAGGCGGTTTCATACTAAGAAATTTGCCGAGGATGTGCCCAAACTTCTTGGAGACCGCATGATCAGCACGTGATTTCATCGGCCTGCTCAACTGAGCCTGTGTAGCAACGGGAAGCAGTGTTCGCGTTAACTGCAGTTAATCCTGAAAAGCACGGTGAAGCTTAGCCGCAGTTAAAGCTGTCCGTGTTAAAGTCCCTAGATTTTTAGTCCGTGTGACTAGTTTGACACGGGTGAACAGAGAATGCGCTGGAAAAGCGATAAGAAGATGGCTACGCAGAAACGAGCATGTTTACACGGGAGTGAATTTTTGGGGGGGTCACGCATATTTAAAACACCCAGAGGAGACTTCGTTGAAAATATGCGCGGCGATGTGTTCTGCGAAATGAGAATTTTCTTGGTATCCCTGGAGGGCCATGACCACTGTACGAATAAGTAGACTTACGACACATGGCTCATTTAACTCTACTTATTTAGGAGCCATATCTAAAGGTAGCATACAAAGTAACCCTGTTTTGTTAAAATTGGGGCAGGAGTTTATATTGTTTTCTTTTTCAAGATGAGAAAAGAGATCGTGTATTTAGCTTACTTTTTCTGCTTTTACGCTGCCTGAAGAAAAACAACGTTTCGCAGAAATGCTGCAAAGACTTTCTTCTGTATTTCGCACTTTTTAAAGGTTTCTGTGTAGAATAGAAAACGTGCCATAACACAACTTTATAAAGCTCTTCTGATTTGGACCTTGTTTGCCATTTTTTAACATTCTTTCTCATTTGTAATAATGATATCTGGGGTTTAACCTCCAAAAACCAGGATATGATTATGAGGGACGCCGTAGTGAAGGGCTCCGGAAATTTCGACCCCTGGGGTTCGTTAACGTGCACCTAAATCTAAGTACACGGGCTTCAAACATTTTCGCCTCCGTCGAAAATGCAACCGCTGCGGCCGGAATTCCATCCCGCGTTTTTCATTTGGGCAAAGCATAAGAAAGCCGCTGAAGTAATTCACAGTGATGTGTATTTTAATCATCAGAAAAGGCTTTCGGCACGCTTTGAGTTCGCTTTAGATCAAGCCGTAAAATCGAAAAATATTGCTTCAAATGTTTTTTTTTCTTGGCGCGCTGGGCTCGTTTCCTGGATAAAAAAAAATTTCGTTCCCAAGTACTTTGAACACCCCTACGTAACATGTTAGAAACAGACAAGACAAAACTACTGAGCGGTCATATATGCATGTCTGATCTCTCGCGAGATCAGCCAGGACAGAAAAAACACGAAGCGACTTACCTTCGAGGTTCCAGATGCGTGGAGGCGGGAGCACTTGTCTAGTGGCACATCCAAAGACCGAGGAGCAAAACGCGAAGTCGTATGCGTCCGAGCAGGCAGTACGCAGTAGGCGGCGATGACTAGACGACGTAGAAATGGCTAGCACACGTCAACCAGCGTTATCCAGGAGAACACAGAAGCAAATGACGACGGGTGTAGGGGTTGAGGTCCCTTTATTAGTAAGGGTAACAAGCACCTGCCACGTCATTCATGGCTTAGGGCCAATGGAGGAAGGAGAAGGGAAAAAAAGGCCGGCCAGTGCTCACCTGTAAAAAAACGATTGGTTCGAGGGGTTGAGAGAGGGAGAAAAGGCGAAAGAAACCAACACCCTCTAGACTCGGGTGTTGAAGAAACCCTTTCCTCCTCGCAGTGTATTGTCGCTTGCACGCTTCCCCTCCTCCCCTCCTTTCCTCTGCGGCACTCACGAACACCTGCTCACGCTCTGAAATATATCGCCTTCGTTCTTTTTTTTTTCTCTCTGCGCGCGATAAGGCTGGGTGTTTCGATATTAAATATGTTTTTAAGGTTAATAAGGTATCTCAATGCTACAGTATTTGACGCCCCACTTGAGTATCACTGATTGAATCAAAGCGTATATATCAACCTGCTTCACGACACATCCGCTCATGAATCACATGTGTGATTAGCACGCACGAAACATTGGATAGTCTCCCTTATTAGCAGCATGACCAAGACATCATGACGAAGTTGCCGGAGTCAGAGTGCGGACCCCACACGGCCTCCACATGGAGTCAGCAGGGCGTCGACGAACCATATATAAAGATACTGGAATAAATCTACTAGCGGCTCCACAACCACCATAGTCCACAGAAGTTGAAGGTCCACTTATATATGGTGATTATGGGGCGGGGGGGAGGCGGTTGAATCTTGCAGCCCAGGTGGGAACACAGCGCAGCGTCAGACCAAGTTATATGTATATATAATATATACTCTCTTGTGTAGACGCTCAGAATGAGTGAGCGAAAACTTTATTGAAGATGACCGACGGTATTGGCCGGGATGGGGCCACAAGCACCCCGGCCTAGGCCACGAGTTCTTGGACACGGGCGGCTGCCTTGGAGTGCCGGACGGCCCTCAGTTCATCGGCGGGGTCGTGGTGGGTTGCATTTTGCTGGGTTGCATAAACAAAATGGCACGCGATATTACCGAAGCCTTTCATATCAGGAGACGTGCAGATAATTACGTAAGCGAGCCATCTGTGAAGCTTACTAACAAACATTTTTGCTTTATGAGTGCCACGTGATTAACTTTTGTTTCTTGTCTTTTTTGTAGACAGAACACTTTACTGTGCAAGTTGGTCGTATTATATGATATTTTTTGTATGGCCTTGCCCACGTTGCACCAGTTATATTGTGTGTGCATATTCACGTAACTGCCTTTTGAGTGGCGAATCGGCGCTAGTCTGTCCTATTGCATTCCGTTCTCGTTCATTCTCTTGTGTGAGCGCTGCCACTTCATAATGAATGAACAGTATACATGGCTTGCATTGACGTCACTGTGGCCGCCATATTTGTGACCAAATTGGTTGAGACGCAGGGTTAACTTTTGCTCGAACGCGCGAAGCAAGAAACCGTGACATCAGATTAGTTCCGGTGCCTCCTCCAATCCTTTGTGTTCCCCCTTGGCGCAGTTGGCGAACAGAAGAAAGCGGGGAGAACACAAAAGAACGCGAGGGGTGGGAACGACTGGGTGTCCTCCGCTGAAATGACACTTTAATGAGATAAAAAAGTCACGGTGGCCGCCACGTTTGTGAACAAGTGCAGAGAACCTGTCTCTGACGTCACGTGCAAGCCATGACCACCGTGACTAGACCACCGTGACCCGCCGCGGTGGTCTAGTAATTATGGCACTCGACTGTTGACTGTTTCGCAGGGTCGAATACCGGCCGCGGCAGCCGCATTTTCGAAGGAGGCGAAAATGGCTGAGGCACGTGTACTTAGATTGAGGTGCACGTTAAAGAACACCAGATGATCAAAATTTCAGAAGTCCTCCACTACTGCATCTCCCATAATCAAATCGTGGTTTTGGGACGTTAAACCCCTGCAATTATTATTAACAGTAGTGGATGTTTTGTGATGAGGAAAACGCATATTTCCACAACCCAATAGGGAACACGGATCGTCGTCGTTGGGAAGGCCGGCTGCTCGATAAATGAGTATATGCCCATAAACGCGAGCTCTTCTTTTCCTGGAACGTGGTCTTGTAGTAAGCTTCCCATCGAAACCACCCCCGAACCACCCCTTTATTTTTCTTTACGAGTCTGGAATGTTGGCCGTGTTGGTACATCATTGGAAGCAAAAGCACGCGCGACAAACTGTGAACACAAAAGAAGGGGCGACGACATGAGCGCTGACTGGACACTGACGTTTTTTTTATTCAAACCAGAACACATGAAAGAAAACGCTTTTGACACCACGTGCACGGTGAAAAGCTATTACGCGCCTCTAAGACGTGGTCGTCTTAATTAAGTAAGCATCAAGATAATCCACGTCTACTTTATCCTAGGTTAATGACAGCGGGGCAACGCACTTCTCTGTGCTGGGTTGCGATAAAAAAGAAAAAAAGAACGGCGAGGTTGCGAGAAAGAAAGAAGTGCAGATATGTTTATTTGATTGTTACATTTTAGTCGCGGAATCCTCTTCAAGTGGGCCGAAGCCCGGCTTAAGAGGGCTCAGCAGCTCCAAAGCAACTCAGATTTGAACTTTTTGTGTCCCTCCAACTTCCTCAATGAAATGTAATAAATTGGTATTTACAAAGTACTAGATTTATTCTTTTTTCGCAGAACCCTCTTATCGCGATTCAGAAATGACTGTGCCGTAAAAATCAACTTTCGTAAAATTTTGTTTTTCGGGCACAGCTTACGTTGTTTTCTCTCGGGGACACTTTGATCTGCTTCTGTTCCATCTAGATAACTTAGGTGATTAGATGGAACTGCTACTTTGAGAGCATTACCGTTGTAAGAAAATTCAAAATAAAAGATTTGTACGCTTCTGCTGTTTTATTATATGGGTGTATCGTGCGCTTCTCCCAGATTTATATATTACATACAGCACGCTTTAGGCTAGCGTTTGGATATTTAAGATGGCAAACGGAAAAAAGTTCGCTACATACAAGCGAGGATGATGTTTAAAAATTACATCGAAGGTGGTCGAACGAGAAGACGGGGTCAGTTCCCGAATAATGTCCCAGCACTAACACCCCAAGTTGCTACGTTGTGAAAAGAGCACGTGTCGAGTCATAGACTTGTCAGTGAATGCTTTCTTTCCAAAAGAAAAAAAAACAGAGCTTGTTCTGACCTACGCATCTGCCGTTGGCGCCTGGAAGGACCAGTTCGCGGTAGGCGATCGCGCTTTTTTATCCATTTTCCAGCTCAAGGCAGCAAAAGCACTCAAGTCTCTCCTGCAGGTGCCGCCGCTGTTAGTTTTGCCACCACATCAGATCCCTGCGGTTGACTAAGAGGCCGATTAGCTACGGGTAGGGAACAATCTCTGCGCACCGAGGATCTCTCCACAACTGCCTAGAGAAAGAGCTGGTACTCGAAACGCTGTCAAGACGCCGTAGAAACACTGCATTGTGTTTGCGCGACACGCCTGCATTAGCCACGCATACCACAACACTGTCGCGTGGAACACGCACGAGAGATGGCATCAATAAGCATATTGCTGGCCGAGTCGGTTAAACTAAAGTCCCTAGATTTTTCCTTTTTACTTAAGTACCGACAACTGCCTGCTTTCACGGCCCCCTCTCACGAGCAGCTGGCGTCCGACGCCATTTTCTTCCTAACTTGGAAGATTTACAAAGCCATGTGCGTCTAAGAACATTAGCAACGCATCTTTCAACGGACAATATGCTACCGCGACGCGCCTTTCTCCTCCCGTCAACCCCCTGTCATTAGTGAATGGGGGACACGTTTCACCAGGTGCTGGAAAAGAGTTAGGAAGAACATGGCTACCGAAAACGAGCGTTAGCCAATGAGATTCGTCGCCGCCGCTTCAATGGTTGTCGGTACTTAAGAAAGAACAGGGAAATATCTAGGGATTTTAGGTTAAACAAGGTGCTGCGCAAAGGAAACACGGACAAGGAAGTGAACGAGGACTGGCGCAGACGCGCGACTAGGATTTTAATGAAAGTAAAACGCATATTTATACGACACAAACAACAAATTCATCTACGCGCATGCGAGGAACCAGCTTTCATTATCATACAATCTTATGGAAGTATCACTGACGCAAATGTCTCTTCTTTTCGTGGAGGTCCGTTCTTTATCGACAGCTGGTGTTCCCTTAGGCGTTCATTTTTACACTTCTCCCTGTTTTAGAATTGAAGAAAACAAATTAATTTAAACTCTGTGTGTACGAAAACCTAATGTTCGGTGGCACAAAAATTATTCGTAGTAATGCGTGGAATGATATATATATGCAGCATGTTTGGCCGAAACGAAAAACACGCGAGGGTGATGTTTATCAAGGATATAAAATGAAGTAAAACACTGTTTAAAAATTACATCTAAGGTGGTCGAGCATGAAGAACGGGTCACTTGGCGAGGAATGACCCAGCACCATCTCCCCGAGTTGCCACGTTGTGAAAGGCATGTGTCGAGTCATCCACTTGAAAGTGGCCGCTCAACATCAAATAATGTTTTCTTTCCAATGAACAAAGCTTGTTCTGATCTACGCATGCGTATTTGGCGCCTTGAAGAAGCAGTTCGCGGCAGCCGATCTCGCTATTACATCCCATTATCCAGATTTGCCTGTCCCTGCCTTCTCCTTTTCGTATTCCTTCCTTCCTTCCTTCAGATTTGCCTGCTTGCCTGTGACGTTTCTAAACAGCCACGATGTCGCGCATCTGCGTATTCCTGACCGACAGAACTGAGCGAAAGGACACGAGCCTCTTGGCTAGTCTCCGCTGCAGAAGCCGCCACTGTCCCCCTTGCAACCGCAGTAAATTCCTGTGAGCACTCAATAGCACGATTAGCTATGGACAAGGGGCAGTTTCCTGAACACCAAGGACCTCTCGGCACCCTGCTTATATGAAGTGCTGCTAGCCAAAACGCTGTCGCGATGCCAACCCGAAGAAACGCTGCTTTGTGTTTGGGTCACACACCTGCATTAGCCTCGCATTCCACTTCATTGTCGCGGGGAACACGTTCGGGAGGAAAAGAGCCCCCTCCCCCCACGAAAAACGATAAAAAAAAAAGGTGCCGAAGCCTGTTTCAAACTCACTAAGCAAGTCCCTTACTTTTCTACGCAGCGCACGAATACAGCCATATGAGAGGCTGGTGGTAGAGTGTATACGATTGCGGAATATAGGCGATACCAGGAGGAGCCACGTCGCGCCTCTTACATTTGGCGCCAATTTTAAATCCAGACTGAAAGTACACACAACACTTTCAAAGCCTGTAAAATGGAAACCAGAGGCATGACATGCATTACAATTATACCATAACAATAAGGAAATAAAAAGGGAGGAAATGTTGCGGAAGAAATTTAGATAGCTAAGCTATTTTATTCGGGAGACAACAAGAAAGAGCGAGCCGTTAAAATGAACAATTTTTATGGATATCGAAACCTGAGGAAAATATCTGTCCCCAACATTTCCTCGATATACTAAAAATGAATGCACAGCTGAAAACCTCGTTTAAATCTGACCAAATTTGGGTACGCTAGGGCTTCTCAAAATGCGTATGTATTCTCTATGGGAGCTCGCGCTGGTGAAGCCTCTTAAAAATCCTTCGGTGTCTCTAGGCCGCTTGCGAGGGAGATATTGTTGACCTCACTTGTCAAATAAGCTAACTGCAGTCTCGGGGGGCACACCGGGCCTGTGCAACACCACCTAGTCTAGGTCGTGTGTGCCTGTGCCCCCCGCCACCCCGAAGTTTTCTTTTTCTTTTGACATGGCATACAGAGCACAAAATGACACTCGACCACATCTGCTTGCCCCGCCCCCACATCAGATCAAGGAGCTGCCCCCCCTCCCCCCCCGAAAAAAATGTCTGCCAGCGCCTCTGTCCAAAGGGGAAGAACTTATCGGACCACCTCCGTACCTCTCCGGGTAAAGGACGAGGAGAGCCTGTGAGGTCCCCAGTGGCGTGCCAACTTGTTCGCGAGTGGGGGGGCTCGCCTCCCTCACTCCGCCCGGCGTATATATACATATAACTATATATATATATATATATATATATATATATATATATATAACTTGCAGCCCTGTCGGCGGCAAGTTATCATTTCGTCCGCTTTACTTTCTTTACATTTATGTCCCAATTATTGTCTGTTAGCTCTCATTAATATTGTGTCTAATAAAGAAAAACGAGCCCTTACATGTCTTCTTTCCTTTACACACGCACGCACACACACACACACACACACTATCACACACACACATATATATATATGAAGGAAAGCAGATGATTTTTCAAGGGCTCGTTTATCTTTGTTAGACACAATATTAATGAGAACTAACAGACAATAACGCCAAGGAAAGTACAGGGGGTGTTATCTGTAGTATTTAGAATATAAATGTGAAGAAAGTAAAGTGGACGAAAAGATGACTTGCCGCCGGCAGGGACCGAACCTGCGACCTTCGAATAACGCGTCCGATGCTCTACCACTGAGCTACGGCGGCGGTCATCCTCCCGTCCACTTTCTGGGGTATATATGTTATTTAAACCAAGGAGTGTTAGTCAGCGCCAATCGCAGCCATGGCGGCGAGTGTGGAACACTCTTTTTTTTTGCCTGTTGGCGTCACGTAGCACGTGATCTTTATACGAGTTGGCAGCTGACCAATAATCCCTCGCATACTACCTGAAGGCATTAAGTCTGCCAGGACGAGACCCTAGCTATGAATGAAGGAAAGCAGATGATTTTTCAAGGGCTCGTTTATCTTTGTTAGACACAATATTAATGAGAACTAACAGACAATAACGCCAAGGAAAGTACAGGGGGTGTTATCTGTAGTATTTAGAATATAAATGTGAAGAAAGTAAAGTGGACGAAAAGATGACTTGCCGCCGGCAGGGACCGAACCTGCGACCTTCGAATAACGCGTCCGATGCTCTACCACTGAGCTACGGCGGCGGTCATCCTCCCGTCCACTTTCTGGGGTATATATGTTATTTAAACCAAGGAGTGTTAGTCAGCGCCAATCGCAGCCATGGCGGCGAGTGTGGAACACTCTTTTTTTGCCTGTTGGCGTCACGTAGCACGTGATCTTTATACGAGTTGGCAGCTGACCAATAATCCCTCGCATACTACCTGAAGGCATTAAGTCTGCCAGGACGAGACCCTAGCTATGAATGAAGGAAAGCAGATGATTTTTCAAGGGCTCGTTTATCTTTGTTAGACACAATATTAATGAGAACTAACAGACAATAACGCCAAGGAAAGTACAGGGGGTGTTATCTGTAGTATTTAGAATATAAATGTGAAGAAAGTAAAGTGGACGAAAAGATGACTTGCCGCCGGCAGGGACCGAACCTGCGACCTTCGAATAACGCGTCCGATGCTCTACCACTGAGCTACGGCGGCGGTCATCCTCCCGTCCACTTTCTGGGGTATATATGTTATTTAAACCAAGGAGTGTTAGTCAGCGCCAATCGCAGCCATGGCGGCGAGTGTGGAACACTCTTTTTTTGCCTGTTGGCGTCACGTAGCACGTGATCTTTATACGAGTTGGCAGCTGACCAATAATCCCTCGCATACTACCTGAAGGCATTAAGTCTGCCAGGACGAGACCCTAGCTATGAATGAAGGTGATCTTTATGGTGATCTTAATGAAGGTGAGCACGTGATCTTTATACGAGGTAGTATGCGAGGGATTATTGGTCAGCTGCCAACTCGTATAAAGATCACGTGCTACGTGACGCCAACAGGCAAAAAAAGAGTGTTCCACACTCGCCGCCATGGCTGCGATTGGCGCTGACTAACACTCCTTGGTTTAAATAACATATATACCCCAGAAAGTGGACGGGAGGATGACCGCCGCCGTAGCTCAGTGGTAGAGCATCGGACGCGTTATTCGAAGGTCGCAGGTTCGGTCCCTGCCGGCGGCAAGTCATCTTTTCGTCCACTTTACTTTCTTCACATTTATATTCTAAATACTACAGATAACACCCCCTGTACTTTCCTTCGCGTTATTGTCTGTTAGTTCTCATTAATATTGTGTCTAACAAAGATAAACGAGCCCTTGAAAAATCATCTGCTTTCCTTCATTCATAGCTAGGGTCTCGTCCTGGCAGACTTAATGCCTTCAGGTAGTATGCGAGGGATTATTGGTCAGCTGCCAACTCGTATAAAGATCACGTGCTACGTGACGCCAACAGGCAAAAAAAGAGTGTTCCACACTCGCCGCCATGGCTGCGATTGGCGCTGACTAACACTCCTTGGTTTAAATAACATATATACCCCAGAAAGTGGACGGGAGGATGACCGCCGCCGTAGCTCAGTGGTAGAGCATCGGACGCGTTATTCGAAGGTCGCAGGTTCGGTCCCTGCCGGCGGCAAGTCATCTTTTCGTCCACTTTACTTTCTTCACATTTATATTCTAAATACTACAGATAACACCCCCTGTACTTTCCTTGGCGTTATTGTCTGTTAGTTCTCATTAATATTGTGTCTAACAAAGATAAACGAGCCCTTGAAAAATCATCTGCTTTCCTTCATTCATAGCTAGGGTCTCGTCCTGGCAGACTTAATGCCTTCAGGTAGTATGCGAGGGATTATTGGTCAGCTGCCAACTCGTATAAAGATCACGTGCTACGTGACGCCAACAGGCAAAAAAAGAGTGTTCCACACTCGCCGCCATGGCTGCGATTGGCGCTGACTAACACTCCTTGGTTTAAATAACATATATACCCCAGAAAGTGGACGGGAGGATGACCGCCGCCGTAGCTCAGTGGTAGAGCATCGGACGCGTTATTCGAAGGTCGCAGGTTCGGTCCCTGCCGGCGGCAAGTCATCTTTTCGTCCACTTTACTTTCTTCACATTTATATTCTAAATACTACAGATAACACCCCCTGTACTTTCCTTGGCGTTATTGTCTGTTAGTTCTCATTAATATTGTGTCTAACAAAGATAAACGAGCCCTTGAAAAATCATCTGCTTTCCTTCATTCATAGCTAGGGTCTCGTCCTGGCAGACTTAATGCCTTCAGGTAGTATGCGAGGGATTGTTGGTCAGCTGCCAACTCGTATAAAGATCACGTGCTACGTGACGCCAACAGGCAAAAAAGAGTGTTCCACACTCGCCGCCATGGCTGCGATTGGCGCTGACTAACACTCCTTGGTTTAAATAACATATATACCCCAGAAAGTGGACGGGAGGATGACCGCCGCCGTAGCTCAGTGGTAGAGCATCGGACGCGTTATTCGAAGGTCGCAGGTTCGGTCCCTGCCGGCGGCAAGTCATCTTTTCGTCCACTTTACTTTCTTCACATTTATATTCTAAATACTACAGATAACACCCCCTGTACTTTCCTTGGCGTTATTGTCTGTTAGTTCTCATTAATATATATATATATATATATATATATATATATATATATATATATATATATATATATATATATATATATAGAGAGAGAGAGAGAGAGAGAGAGAGAGGGGGGGGGGGAGAGCTTCATTCGCACTAAATATGATGTGATTCTTCTTATACAGAGATAGAAATTGGTTAGCGGTGTTGCAATAACATTACAGAAAGAGTACAGTCAGTTCTACGTAGCATACACCGGGACAGCCATACATATACGTGCTATGCATGTAATAGTATTGCAAGCAACACTATTTATACATTACGCACACAGCTTCATGCTTCATGAAAACTTGAGCGCAAACCAGGACGGACCGCATAGAATAGGTGAGACAAGCACAGCGCCAGTGCTTGTCTCATCTATTTCTTGTGGTCCGTACGGGTTTGCGCTGAAGTTTTCATCTTAAAAAAAGCTACATACCAACTAGGCCCAACGGAATTTCGATTGATCTTTATGCATAAATGCAATTGTGCCGATGGCGGCCTCCCCTGTAGTATAGATTTGTATCATTGAATGCATTTTCGTTAACGTCCAGAAGCTACTCATTAACAATTGCGTTTTCTAGTGTAGGCAACAGTGGCTGAACGTTTTCTTCTCAGTATTTAGTGTTACACTTTCTTGCAGATATTGAGGTTTGCGTATCTTATATTCTGCCTTGTTTGCTCCTAGTTGAAATAGTGTTTCTGGCGCATTGTTATTATTATTACTATTATTATATTACTCTAAATGTTAATGTGTTAACCTCACGTTATTTTTAAGTAAAAATTTGTGGTATTAGGAGCTTAGTGCATTCTTTATACTAATCGTATTTGTATTTGCAACTTTGCTTGGAGCGTGCTAACTTCATTGTAGAATACAGCGCAATAATAGAAGGCAAGAAAAATCAAACAGGACCAGCGCTGAATAGCGCTGGTCCTGCTTGGTCTTTTTCTTCGTCGTATCGCCCTGTATTTACTTGGAAGGCCCTCCGGCCCTTCCAAGTAAATACGCCTATGCAAACGGCGTAAGCACAAATTTTCTTTGAAAAAATGTGGGGGGTTATACGTAAAAATACTCCGCATTTTGTTTTTCCGCATTGGTCGTTAGCTGTTTATGATTGGCCGAACTTTTCTGGGTCATACACATGGCACCTGCTCGTAACGCGATGCAACAAATCACCCCAAAATTGTCCTCTGGGTAATGACCATTCAAGCACGACTACATAAAAAATAAGAAAGTACGCTATTTTAAATACGGTATATTTTTGGTCATTGGTGTTTCGCCGTTCGTCAAAATTTTTCGGTGCTTGTTACGTGACCTCACAAATCTGTGAAATCTGATGGTGTAAAAACGAAGTGCGCACACTGAACAGCGCATTACTATACTGAATAATACCTAAACAATTTTTTGGAATAGCCGGACAGTGTCTCATCCTGAATGTAATTCAAGATGGCTGCCTGCCGATCACATTGAAAGAGGGTACTTATAGCAGCTGGCGAGATGGATTCCTATGAGTATAATATATATTTTCAGTTGCAGTATAACGATGTTGAGCTGTTAGTCCACTGTGAACTCATCCTTACTGAGAGAGAGGAATAGAGGGAGAGAAATAAACAGCGCTGCGCGCGTGTGCTTCTCTGCTGTCCAAGTTGCATTTTGCCTTGTACAAGTCAATTCGAGATCACTAAAGACCAACTAGCCCGGCTGTCACTTCAGTCTCCTTAGTCCAGAAAACTCCGATCGGCCGCACTTTCGATTGAGGCGAAAATGTTTGAGGCGCGTGAGGACGTTAAATCCCAACAATTATTAGTCCAGAAAACCGTAGACCTTGAGCATTTCTCTGGTCGGTATAGAGATCAAGTTGCGGGACTAGCTTGAAACCTGTGCCTCCCAATGCACTCGAGTCGACCGCCTTATTCTTCGCCTTGTTACAAGCCGCCGTGATCGTTGCAAGCTACCATATGATAAGGAAGGCCAAGGAAGGAAGAACTTTATTGGGCGAGTGAGTTTGGGCCCTTTGCGGACCCTGGGCCACCGCATGGCCATCCCATTGTGCCTATTTGTTTTTAGATTAATCTGAGTACGTTGGCAAGGCGAAGCAGTTTAATCGGAAACTCAAGCGGAAATATTCTTTAGCTTCCCAAATGCGGCCCAACAAAACATGGGGCACGTTTAAGCTTCGTCTTTAACGGTCGAACGCGATAGCGATATCCGGCCCCATCCGCATCGCGCTATGTTTCGCTTGTCAGTATGTTCAGTCGATCAGCCAGCCAGCCAGCCAGCCAGCCAGCCAGCCAGGCAGGCACGCACGCACGCACGCACGCACGCACACACACACACACACACACACACACACACACACACACACACACACACACACACACACACACACACACACACACACACACACACACACACACACACACACACACACACACACACACACACACACACACACACACACACACACACACACACACACACACACACACACACACACACACACACACACACACACGGCTGCAGCTACCTGCAGCCGTGTTTAGCCGTAATCGTAGTTAGCTTATCCGTGGTTAAGGCTGGTTGTGTGGCAACGTTATTAATGGGCTTTGGTTAAAACAGAGGGACGCCAACCAAGATAGTGAGTAAAGATATTTTTCTTTCTCGCGTTACAAGAAAAAATCCGACGTTTCGCGTCCCACTCGCATTAACCATCGCGTTCTCGAGCAAACGCGTTTTTCAGCCGTGATAAGTGGGTGGTTTGTTAGTTATTGGAACAGAAAAAGAAAGGTGTAAAATTTTTCTGTGTGTACAGCTTTAACTTCGTAAAGCTACTCACGCTCAGATATACACCGTAGGGGAAAGGTTTTATAACGTACACGGGACTCAAGCATTTCGTTCGTCTGGGTTGTTGTTAGGCTACGGTGCCGCGAAGTGGTGTTGTCGAGATATGTTATAAAGAATGAGGCAGTGCGAGATGCCGAATTGTGTTATAGAATGTTCAGTTAATTGAGACTAAATCGCTCGCTCTTGCACAGTGCAATGTGCCCGGGTCCCGGTGGGATTTCGAGCCGCACTCTCATTATTGCTCCGTGAACGTATTTCTGCACGTACCACAGCTTTCGAATCGCTCCGTTGACGAGTACCTAGAGGACGTCAGTGTTTCGCAACCTTCAGCTACGGTAGCGCTGCCGCGCGGCAACCGGTGAAAGCTGGTATCCAGTCATAGAACGAAAACTTTCCTGGCGACAACGTGCGGGCTGCGTTTTGTCGTCGTTGTGTCCTGCAACTGCTTGTGCGTGCGGCGAATGAGTTACGACGGATCTTGTTGCTGCAACTTCGAAGAACCTTTGCGCTTCAGTAATGACTAAATAGTTGAAGAGAAATCGCGCGTGCTGCTCGCCACAATGCTCAAACCTTAAAAGGAGACGGTAACGTCCTTCGTTTTCTCTTGGACAGGCGACGGAAAAGACAATGGGCTGTCAACATGCGCACCGGGAAGCTTGTCACAAAGAAAATGATGGTTTGAGTGAAGTTGAGTTCTTCACCCGCGATCCCAGGATCCTCGATTCAGCCAGAGGCTGACCACCAGGCTGGTGATTCTTTCGCAGTCAAGGTGCCCCGTCAGAGACGGTCCTTGCTGCGACTAGCGAGCAGAGCCTTGGAGATTGTGGAGCAAGCATTTTTATATACCGCAAAATTCACAAAAAGAAACTTATTTACAACGTATTTACAAGTTCTGGCCGTCTACTTTACATAGTCCAAACCTCGGGAGACCCGAGCATTGCCTAGTAGTCACACAGCTCTGACGAGACTGTCACACGGCAAATCTAATGTCATTTACAGCGAATGTCATTCCTTTATAACGCCATTTGTTTGCTGTCACACGGGGGAACTAATACCATTCTATGAAGATGACATGTCCTGTCGAATGAGTTCACGAAACACATTCGCATTCGATTTCGGACCGAATGCATAATCAGGGACATTTTTGGCTGTTAACTTATGTATACGTAACTTTTGTCATTCGTAAATATTTTATTCTTTACTAGATAACTTATTGCTGGTTTGATGACATAACAGCACGCGAGAGTTCCCAAAAGAAGGCTACTCTCAACTACAAGCAGCTAGACGCCGGCCATGTTTTATTTGTGCTCTGTTGTCGTTGCTGCCTGTATTGCGGGTGCTGATCGTCCGATTGCACGCGTTTTGGTGATCAAGGTGGTAACTACGTGCACCAATTAGCTGCCGCCGTCTCATTTCTGCAGCGGGTTGTCAGTCGTGCTCCTATACGCTTCGGTTCACTGTATTGACGCCCGATCATATCGTCGGCTATGTTGGGTTTGGATTGGCTTTTGGCTTGTCTTCGCTTGTCTTCGTTTTGGTCGTCTTGGCTTGTCTTTGTTTTGTAAAACGGCTGCGTTTACACGCTAGGAGCAGCTTTTTAGTGATAAAAATTGTTTTCGAGGATACACGTATGTTACATGTAAGTTCTCCCAAAGTCACGGCTGAGGAGGGCTATAAGTCATGGTCATGATTTTAAAATGATATTTGTTTTCGTCGTGTGACAGCAGGCAAGTAAAATGACATTAAGTTCAATTAATGTCTTTCGTCGCCGATCTTCGCGTCCCTGTAGCTGCACGCGCGCGTAACGTGCTCTACCCAAAGGAGTGACATTTCTTCCCGGAAGCGCCCACACGGGAGAATTTCCCGTTACCGGCGCGGGCATACCACCACCGGCTGCTTTCTCGCAGCCTCAACTTGCCCTCGGTGACTGTCCTTGCAGTCCAGCAATGGTGGCATTGTTCTTGTCCAGGTGGCAGCCGTCTCTAACCACCGTTAGAGACGGCTGTCTTGGTTCACGAAAAAGAGATTCAGGAAAAAAAGGAGGCCGCACCTAGGATATTTTGGAGCCACATAAAGGCGCTAGGTAGGAAGTCTGTCACAACGCAACAACATATTCTCGATGAAGGAGGAAATCAATTGGAAGGGTACGAAGCGCTAGGTTACATTCGAAAGGTAAGAGCCGATTCGTTTAAAAAGAGCGTCCAGGGTATTTCCCCGGTGAGTAAAAGTGTGGCGGAGAGAGCAACCGAGGAAGAGCTAGTGCTGGAGAATTTCAATTGGAAAAAGGCTGAAGGAAAAATTCCAAAGCGCACTGCCGCGGGTTTAGATGGGATTCCCGTTAGCCTCATTAACGAACTAGGAAATAGCACTAAAGATGCTCTGCTGAAAGCTGTAGAAAAATGCTTAAAGGACAGGCAAATACCGGATAGTTGGCGAAAAGGTAGAATGAACTTGATCTATAAAGGCAAGGGAGAAAAGGATAACATTCGCTCGTATAGACCACTAACCATTACATCGGTACTATACAGGTTGGCGATGCAAGCAGTGAAAATGAAAATAGAAAAGTGGGCAGAACACAACGATATTTTGGGACAACTCCAGAATGAATTTCGATTCGACAGGCGGTTAGACGATAACATGTTTGTTCTCACTCAATGTATAGAAATATCTAAAATAGAAAATAGGCCCTTGTACATGGCTTTTCTAGACATCACTGGGGCGTACGACAACGTTAATCAGGAAATTTTGTGGGATATATTGAAAGGAATGGGCATAGGCGACGACTGTATACAGCTTTTGAGGGAGATATACCGAGAAAATACAGTTTGCATAGAATGGGAAGGAATGAGTAGCAAATAGAACGTTGATATTAGCAAGGGGCTGAGACAGGGATGTCCTTTGTCCCCGCTGTTATTCATGCTGTACATGGTGAATATGGAAAAAGCGCTAGAAGGTAGCAACTTTGGTTTTAATCTGTCACACAAACAGGGTGGCGTGATGATTGAGCAGAAGCTTCCAGTATTATTTTATGCTGACGATATTGTCTTATTTGCTGACAGTCGAGAGGATATACAGCAGCTGGCGGATATATGCGGAAGGGAAGGGGAAGCTCTAGGACTAGGATTTAGTGTAACAAAATGTGGATTGATGGTATTCAATGACCCTTGTGATCAGGTGGTGTCAATACAGGGCCAAGAAATACCGAGGGTGAGCGAATACAAGTACCTCGTAGTATGGATAAATGAGGGTGACAGGTACATGGAGGTACAGGAAAAAGCCTCAGCAGCAAAAGGAAAGAGGAATGCTGCAATAATGAAGCACACAGCATTGTGGGGATACAACAGGTACGAGGTGCTTCGAGGTCTGTGGAAAGGTGTAATGGTTCCGGGGCTTACTTTTGGTAACTCAGTGGTGTGCATGAGGGCAGAGGTGCAATCGGGAATGGATATAAATCAAAGGACTGTGGGACGCCTCGCGTTGGGTGCTCACGGGAAGACGACAAATGAGGCCGTAAAGGGCGATATGGGATGGGCAGGTTTTGAGGCGAGGGAGGCTCAGAGCAAAATAAGGTTCGAAGAAAGGCTAAGGAATATGAAGGAGAGTAGATGGGCAGAGAAGGTGTTCCGTTACTTGTATAGGAAGAGCGTGGACACACAGTGGAGAAAAAGAACTAGGAGGCTCACTAGTAAATATACGGCTGCTAGTGTAAGCAGTATGTCAACAAAGAGCGTTAAGCGAAAAGTCAGAGAGGCGGAGAAGATTTACTGGATGGCAGCTATGGAGAAAAAAACCGGCTTTGAGTAACTACCGAAAGGGCAAAAATGAAATAAGGAGGGAGGCATTTTACGACAATTCAATGTGAAGCGCTTTACTGTTTGAAGCGAGATCGGGTTGCCTTAGAACGGGTAGTTATAAAGCGAGATTCAGTAAAGAAGAAGAACAATGCACGTGCTGCGGGGAAGATCAGGAAACGGCGGAGCATGTTCTAATTGAATGTGGAGACATCCACCCAGGTGTACGTTTGGGCACGAGCCTACATGAGGCCTTGGGTTTTAGAGACAATGGAAAGCTGAACACACCCGCGATTGAAATAAGGAAGAGACGGTTAGAGTATTGGTGGCAGAAAACTAGAGAGAAAGGACAAAAATAAATATTCTGGAAAAAAATAAGGACATTCTGCCGTAAAGGGCACAGAACGGAGATGAAAACATAAGGTTTTTTTTTTTCTTCTGGAGTAAAATAGTTTTAATTGAAGTAAAGACACTAGGCCAACGCTAAAAAAAAAGAGTAAAGGTTTTTTTTTTTTTCGAGCATGGTGGCACACTTGTCACCGCCCCGTTATAAAGGGGACGCTCACAGCATCCATTCATCCATCCGTGCCTTCTCTCTCTTTGCGTGGGGCGACGTTGCAGGCATACCAGGACCATCGGTTTCCTCCTGGCGCGCTGGTTCTTCCAAACCTTACAGTTTGCATCGCGCATTTCAAATCAGCTGACTTCTGGGACGCTACACCATTGGTAGGATTTTACGTGCCAAAACCACGATATGATTATGAGACACGCTACAGTGTGGAGCTCCAGATTAGTTTCGACCACCTGGGGTTCTTTAACACGTTCGCTGCCGCACGCTTTCTTGAGGTCTCATTTTAGATGCGGAGTGACCCATCCGTGGGCCACTCGTCATATCTTCCAGGTGCTCCGTGACCCACCGGTGGGTCACGCGCCCGTGCCTGTTTGATTCGCTCCAAAGAGATGGCGCTTACTTTGCGGCTGGCGTTTGGCGCACGTATTTGAAAGACACGGAGCTATCTTTTGCCTTTTTCGCGTGAAGCGACGTTGAAATATAAAGTGTCTGGCACAACAAAACACAAACACACGCTTGGTTCCTCTGTATTGTGCTTTCTTTTGCGTCCGTAAAAGACATGATGATCTACGAGTCGCGCTAAAATGTGTGGGAGCAGCAGGAAGAACGCATGCATACTTATTCGGGTGAACGCACTTGAATAACCGCGGAAAAATATAGAGAAATAGGCCGCCACTCCGCTCTAAAAACAACATCGGCGTCCCACGTCGATTGCAATAAAAATATATGTACTGGCTTCATTCTCAAGCATCCTTAGACGGCAGCACATGACGGAGAGTTCTTGAGAGTGCGTCACCGGTGGGTCACACCGCACGAAGCGGGAAGACGTGTTCATTGAGTGCGTCGTGGGTCACCGGTGGGTCACGCCATCTAACACCCATAAAAGTACACTCTAAAAAAATGTCTCAGTTCACGGCAGAAGCTGCTGGTAAATCGGTGCCAGAGGCATTCTGTTAATAAGGAACAACAGGCTCCATATCACAGAGACTCCGTTATTTATTTTTCTGTATCCTCGTTCACAGCATCCTTTTTTTATTACGTGCACGTCATATCTCTGTCATCCGAAACACTGCAGATCTGTCATCCGAAACACTGCAGATCTGTCATCCCAAACACAGCAAATCTGTCATCCCAAACACAGCAAATCTGTCATCCCAAACACACCATGACCCTGTAACTAGGAATACAGCAAATCTGTTACCTCAAACACACCATGACCCTGTTACTAGGAATACAGCATTTGCGGTATTCATAAAAGAGAAAAACGAAGGTTGCCGTATAACGGTCTGCCAGTGAATTATTCTGTAATTGTGAACGAAAACTGAAGCTCTCGTAAAACGGTTGGTTCCATTTAATGGCTTTTCTGTGCTTGATTAAGGTTTTGTGTCCTGAAGGATTAAGTTTTACCTTGAAGGAAAGAGTTGTTTCACTGAGCATTAAGTAAACTTAGGTTCGGTAGTAACTTAGTTTGTGAAAAATTAACACAAGCCCTTGTTGAATTGTCGAGAGGTGTGAAACGTCAGTACACTGTAGAAAAGCGGACGTTTCATAGGAATGTTTATGGAGCTGCTTAAACTCTCACAGTAGGGTGTTTTATCATATTCAATTACACATCACTATTTCTACACCACATGCGTGTACATTTGACAGCACTATTTTAACCTACACTAGTGCTGTCTTCATGTACTGTGCATGCGTGCACCACCTCTGCTGCAGCATGCCATATGAATAATAATGCACCCTTAACAAAACATGGATGAATTTATTTACACAAAATGTATTTACAAGTGTCACAAACCAGTTAGTGACATTTCCACAGACTGCCACTTCAGCACGTTATGTCTGAAAGGAATGTTAAAAACAAGTGATCAAAACACATCCGAGAAGCAACAACGTACACTCTTTATAATGCCTTCTCTGCACGTGTATATGGCCTTTGATGTGCATATCCAAAAAGTCGGGGCAGTGCACTTAAGACATTTCCCAACTGGCTCTGATCACGCTCAGAGTGAGCAGCAAGATTTTCAGAAATACTATATATACTGATCTCCAACTGTACGTTCTGCTGTTAAGCTCTATGTGCCACACACAGCTACAAAATATGGCTGAGCTTTGCTTAGCTGTGTTCATTGATCATAGAATGTGTTTTTCTTTATGCCGGAGGGGTGTTTGAGGAACCCTTTAAAAACTGAAAAAGCTTGACCTCAACTAAGAAACATATGTGAATATAGACTACACTTAGTGGTTTAAATCAGTAGCGAAGCTAAGGGGTGGCACACCGGGCCCGTCGAAATTTTTTTTACTCCATGACATGCATACATAGCGCAAAATGACCATTTGCCAGCCCGGCCCCCACCTTCAGATCAAGGAGGTGCCCCCCCCCCCCCTAAAAAATTTCTGCCTACGCCCCTGATTAGGTGGATGAATTTCCCAACCCCATGTAACATAAGCATCAGTGAGATTGATTACTAGGAAAAAATTAAGGTCGAACTTTCAATTTTTCTCTTTACAATTCATGCTATATCCTTCGCACAATACACAGTATCTCGATTGAGAGTAGAACAAAAACTTCACCTTCATGTGTCGACTCTTGTGAAATAGTAGGAGTATGTTTTGACGACAACCAGAAATATACTTAATAGTCCTGATCATGCATGAACAAAGCGACGTGACAGTTGCTGCCCCTGCGGTCTCCTTTACCTTATTTTGTAGTACAGTACGTACGACTTGCAAGCTATGCAAGCATGGAAAGCACTGTCTGCCCTCGATAAGACAACAAAGACACGTACACGTTTGGTGCATGTGACTTGCGGTTCAGGCTTGCGAGTGCACCTTATAACAGCCATATGTTTGGGTTTTGGTGAAAATACTAATGACTGCGTGCCAAAACTGAGCTGTGACATCCTCAAACTACAGAGATGCAGCCCAGCATCAGGCTTCACCGCAATACGTTTGTGTAAAACGGTTAAGTGACGTGTGAAATCACGTTATTGCTGAGCGCAAGCAAAGTGTCATTTAATTCAGAAAAATTCAACTGCTCGCTACACTCCTTCCTGAATGTGCAGCTCAATAAAGAAGACGCAGCGCAGCGTGCGAGCACAATGGTCGTGCCTTAAGGCAGTCACTCCGAATCAACAGAATGCATTGAAATATGCCTACGCACAGTAAAATTACAGCTACTGCCTCTACCGTTTCCTGCACCTAATTTAGTAATGAGATATGTATGAGCAATGCATGCATGGCGAACACGTGTTTAATCTTATCCCTAATGCAAGCATGGCAAACACGTGTTTAATCTTTATGACCTGCGGCATGCGAGTGCGCCTTATAACTAGCTGCTTATGAGACTATTGGTGAGATGGGTAATGATCGAAACAGTGAAGTATTGCTTACCTGTTTGTGATGTGTGCGAGGTGACAGACTTGGCAGGCAGTTGCGAGAGCGCTGACGAAAACCACGTACGGTGCCGGAGAACACGAACAACAATGTGAACACGGTGAACAGCGCGCCAACAAACTTTGCGCAGGGCGCGCCCCTGTGGTGGTATGCGATGCACGTACTAAACCGATGGATGGACGAAAAGTTCATGTAAGCAAAAAAATTCACCATCTCCCGCTAAAGGGGACCATGAGGCGATGCGAAGCCGGAGCACTTGCACAATCGCGTTTGTTGGCGTTCGTTGGGCATCCTACCGACCTCGCGTCGTGGAACGCGAAGAGGGACGCTACGCGCGTCGTATCTTCCATCTAGCCTGGCCGTTAATTCTCACAGGGCGAGCGGGGAACGCGGTCGACAGGCGGGCGAGAGGGGGGCAGCGTAGGAGAGGAGGGAGAAGGGGAGGGGACGCCCATGCGCTCGAGCTCATCGCGGCGTTGCGCAGGAGAGAATTTCGGCATGTCTAGCCCGCGTTTCAGAGGAAGAGTGGAAAGGGGGAGGGGAGAGGGTAAGTAGAGAGGGGAATGGGAGAGGGGAGAGAGAGGGAAAGGGGAGAGGGTATGGGAGAGGGAAAGTGGAGAGAGTATGGGAGAGGGGGGAGGGGTGAGTGGAGAGGGGAAGGGGAGAGGATGTGTGGAGAGGGTATGCGCACGCGCAGTAAGGGTGGTCACGCCGCACACCTCCACCACCACCACCACCACCACCGGATTGAGCTCCGCCTTAAGATACTTCGCATCTAATAACCAGCGCCCCCTCAGACGCACACGTTTTCTATGTCGATTTTGAATGTTGCGACCGAGCTCGAGCCATAACCGAGCTACCATCACTACCATTGCGGTGGCGAAAGTAGCGGCGGCGCTGTGATCGGCGGCGATGGGAAGCGCGCAGCGAAGGCGGCACCGGCGGCGGCACCGGCGGCGCGGCTTTTAATCGCACTCGCGACGCACAACGTAAGTCAAACTAACTTCTTTAGCGCCTGCCTTTCACCCTTTTCTGTATTCTAGCCTGTACTGCGATGCACCAATTCTATGGGGCAGTGACGGCGGTACACACCACAGCAGTCGTATTAATTGATATGTCGTTACAAATCTGCACAATGGACAGGTAATAATAAAACAACCATTATAACAGAAACACACATCTTACCGTTTATTACGCATTTCCATGGTACGATGATGAATTTTTCAAGCGTATTATGTGTGGCCATCTGCGCGTTTTTTTCTTTTTGCCTGTTGCGAAGAGTTATGGTGGTGGAAAAACTTTATTGGTTATTCAGGGGACGCGGTAGAATGGTAAATAGTTCTCAAGAATGGATGTTCTTGTCGCAGGTAGTGAGAACATTTCAACAACCAACGAATTCTTCGGTGATGAAGTGTATTCCTCGTGGATGTTCACCGAGCAGACTGATTAATACATAAAAGAACAAACATTTGCACGAGCCTTCAGAAGAATATTGTTCTCGCCTTATAGTTCAGAGTATTTCATTATTGTACTAACTTACGTAAGTTAATCGCGCGTGCCTTCGTTACTGTGTTTCATTGATGGCGTGTTGATTAGTGTGCTAAATACGCAACGCACCTGCGATACTAAGAACGTTCTCACAAAAGAAGGAAAGGCGTGCAAGCACGGATAAAAGGGGTGAAAAGAGGAGAACGCGTACACTGTCTGTTCTCCTGTGGGTCGTGCATTCTCACGATGTGATGAAGAAAAAAAAACGTAAACTGTTATACGCACAATTGAGATTCACATATGCGGGGATCCTCGGACGGGTGTGCTTTTTTTTTTTTTGTCAATAAGGGCTCGTAGACGCAGTACAAGTACCTGTTCGTTTTCAATCTTGCAGGTGTCTGCGAAGTGCAGTCCTTCGACGAAGACCATAGATCTAGATGTAGTGCGGGTTTTACCTCTTCTGAACGACGTATCTGCTGCTATTTAGAGGCTAAAATTACGTGTACCATCTTTCCCGAGTGGCATGTTTGGAACTATCCCTTTCTATAATTCTCTCGTGTAAGTATGCTAGTTGCATTTCCATGCAAAATACCTAATCACTGTAACATATTGCTTACATCAAATCTCTTGCGCTTAATTGTCAAGGGGTGCATGGTGTTGGATGGAATTCAGGATGCATGTATGGATGGATATTATAAGCGTCCCCTTTGTAACAGACACGCTGACCTGTTAGCCATATATCTTTTTTTTTAATTCTGTCTAATTATTTGTGTATACCTAAGGAAAAATTTTCTTTCTGTAAAAAAAAAAGGCGTTTCACGGTACAGCTCCTTGGTTTTCATGCCATTTAATTGTCCTTTTTCCCCACTTTTCCGCCTTAGAGTTTCCTAAGGCGGAACCCTAACCCTATGCGGGACACCTCAGCGTAGTCGGCGACTACAGTGCTGCCACTATACGTTTGCCACCTGCCGCGACAGCTCTCTCAAGGCGCTACACTCGGCTGTTGCTTAACTGTTATAGTTCAATGTATCATTGTCGAACGGAGTCGATGGTCCAAGTTCAGACAGTGTCCGCCATGCACACAAATTACGGAAGCACACTACATGCGTGTTCTTGAATTACAGAAGACATACGTTTTTCTGGTGTTTTACGGAAAGAGCGACGGAACGGAAACGTCGACTACTCCTTTACGTCCAGTCCCGCTGTTTCGTAAAAGACGCAGAACAGTTTGTGCTCTAAACGTCCACTTCCGCCATTTTTCAGGAAACAAATCATACTCTGTGTTTCTTACGGTCTGTTCCGACGTTGAAACACGATATATTTTTTTCAGTGTATTCTTCTGGCCATTTATAAATTCTTGCAACAATAATCGTGCCTCTGCGTTCAAGTGGGATGAAGTTATCGCATCCGCGAGCAGATGCATACTCGTAACATCGCGGCCGTATAAGAGAAGCACAGGCCGTGACCCACCGGTGACCCACGACGCAGTGAACGTGTTTGGCCGCCATGGCCTGGAATTGAACCCTCGTCAGCATGCAGCGCGACACGTTACGTACCGCGCTAGGTGGGTAATCCTGGGACACAACAGGTGATAGCTCTTGCTTTTTGCTTGATTTACAAGACGACGGTCAATAAAACTATGTCTTCGCGAACGAAAAAGACATCAAAACTGCCTGCCGCAACTGACGCGTGCGAGTGGCAGCCAGCCCGACGCCCCGGCCGTCCGCGATCGAGCGCGAACTCGCTGTAGAGCGCTGAAATTTTGGCACCACGATTGAGATTGTGCTCTTATACGCAATCAGTTTTCTCGACAACCCCAATGTGAAGATCAAAGGCGAAAGTGAAGCAAGTCGGTTGGGTGAGAGTCTTGAGACGGCCTTCAGTGTCGCTGTTTACCTGCGAAATGCCTTCGCATGGTGGTTCCCGATCTCGCGAGTGGTTTGGAAGCCGTCGCTGCTTTAAATTAGTGCACACTGGAATCACTGCATTATTGTATTAGGAATTAGTTCACGTAATAAAATAATTGCATCCCAGCTTTTTTATGCCAACGATGGCGGCACTATTGTCAGCAAATGTCTTGGGCATCCTCCGCCGATATGGACCGATCCGGGCGGTAAGGAACCAACCGGCGGTGTCAGCGGCGCGACGTTACCTGTCTACCATGCTGCTTACCACTATAGCTTTACTACCTAAACGGCCGTGCGATCGCCGCACCGGGTGGACGAGAAAAAATTGGGGGACGCTTAAGCTTCGCCTTTAAGAGTTGAACGCGATAGCAATATCCTGCCCCTATGGTGCGCACTTCGAACACTACGAGTGTTTAACAGAATACGCGCAATAAGGTGTGTGCCTTATGTAATGGGTAGCATGCTTTAAACCAGGAGAAATTATGCGCGAGAACCTTTTTCGAAGCTGCGATGCACCCACTACGTGGTCTTAAAGGAGCACTGACATCAAATTTCAAGATCGAGATGTGCCCATCAATCGATCGCTTGGTATGCATAGGTCTTCTTGGCCAAATTTGAACGGCATCCGTCGCGTGGAAGTTATTTTAATTCGATGTCAAACAGCGTAGGAGAAAAAAACAAAAAATCGGCTGCCCTGCAACATCGACACTAGTGCTACGTGTTCGGTGTGATACATTGCACAAAAATCACCCTGAGTGACGATACGCTAATAACAATGACGTCGACGATCTCTGAGTGTGTTTGGAGCCGACTGCCAGCCATGCTTTCACACTCTTTGCTGTGTCGAAGCGTGCGGCGTGCGTTTGCGGGGCGCACATGCACAATACGACGACTGGCACCCGGCGAGGCCTATTGTTCCGCACCCCTCTCGCTTTGTTGTCGGGCTGCTCTCGAGGTAGTTTTCGTGAGGGGTCACGCGCTTAACAGGTTTAACCCATACCGAGGCACCCACATACTTTCAATCTCTACCGCGCGCGGGGCCCCGATTTGAAAACCGCGCTTTCTACGTCACCACAGCTTGAGTGCACGTGGTCTTTGACGCTCCCCGCATGGGTCGCTAGTTTCTTGTGGTTTTTAGGCGGGCGTTTTGAAGTGACGCTAAAATGGTCACAATTAACTACGCTAGAATTAGTGATACGATACGCTAGAGCATTTACGATTTAACTTAGGGATTACCAGACCCAAAGCTACAAATTACAGTAAAAAAGTCACCAACAAAAATTTTGCTGTCAGGGGTCCTTTAAGGGAATACACGCAGTAATGTGTGTGCCTTTTGTAATGGGTGGCTGTCTTTAAAGCACCAAGTCGTTATGATATTGACGTGGTGTGACGCCCGATGGCAATGTACGCTTGTACCACGCAATATTACTGCCATATTACATCTCGTACTGTAACACCTGTATACAGGACGCGTATTTTTGGGAAGCATCAAAGTTACTTTCAGTGCAGCTCCAAGCAGAGGCGTGGCGAAGACGAAGACGACGTTCCGAACGGTTGCGTCTTTCATGTTCTCCGCTTCAAAGGATTCATCGGCCTTAGGCCGAGGTGCTGCTCAGGCCTCAGCTAGCAGTAATGACTACCGTGTTGTGCTTCCCCGCCTGCCTTCCGGTAAGCTGGTCGTCAACTCCGTTTTTCTACATGCAGACTTAGCTGGTCGCCCATACCGGGCTCAGGACTTCAGAGACGCCCTTCGGGATGTCATCGACATAAAGGAAATCAGTTCTATAGGCCAGTTTCAAATGTCACACGTGTGGATGGTGACGTGCAAGTCAACGCTAACGAAAACAAAGCTTGTGACACGTAGTGAACTCTTCGTAAAAAGCCGGCGATGCCTTGTAATCGACCCGGAACCCACAGAAGTGAAGATGAAGCTTCTATGGCTTCCCGAACATTTGGAGGATGCCTACATTCGAGAGGCGCTACAGGCTTTCGGGAAAGTCAGGACAATAACAATGGAAAACTGGAAAGTGGCAGACATGGAAGAAATGCGGACTCTTAATCGTGATGTGGTATTGTCCCTCGCCGATGGAGTTCGAGTGGGTGACATTCCACACCTTCTTACTGTCTGTGGAGTTCAGAGCCTCATACTGATTCCTGGTCGCCCGCCACTTTGTCTACGTTGTAACAAAGTTGGACACATCCGTCGCAACTGCAGAACTCCCCGCTGCGATGACTGTCGACGCTTCGGTCATGCCACCGAGGACTGCGTGGTGACGTACGCTAACAAATTACGCCAACGCACGCAGCAACAAGAGGATAGTTTACAAGAACATATTATGGATGCCACGGAGGTTTTGGATGCGACAGGCGACTCTCCGGCTACAACCGATGCGGATGGATTGAGCAAAATGCCCCCTGAAGGCGCGCGAAAATTGCACCCTGATACGGCTGCGGGAAGTGCCACGTGCGAAGTAACAAGAGACCCATCCAAACAGCAGCCCAAAGGTAACGTTGAGCAGCCTGAGGCAAAGGAGGTAGTCCCTGCGAAGAAGGCGGTTGAAGATATTCCACTTGCTTGTTCTTCAGTTCCTCAGCAGCCTTTTCACCACGGTGCAGTGTCAGAAGACGACATGCAAGGTTCTCCTGAGGCTACAATTCCTAAGCGACGCGCGACGTCCTACAGTTCGGAATCCAGCAAGGACAGCGACACTGCGAGTGTGAATAGGAAACCACGCCGTCGGCGAACTTCCAAGCACAAAGGGAAATGTCGGAGGTCACGGTCTAGGAGGCCTGGTGGAGGTTCAAGGGAAGCTTCACCGTCGTCCTCCAGGACTGACCACATGGGACAATAAGCATAACTGTAGGTAACCATCATGGCGCACTCCGAGCGACTCAACTTTGCGACTTTGAATGTACGTGGTCTTAGGTCTTCGCAGAAACAGGCGCAGCTCCGTAGACTTATCGCACGAAAGCGCCTCGACTTTGTCGCCATTCAGGAGACAAAGATCGAGAGTGACGAAGAGACTGAGAGGGCCTTACGCCCTTTCCTGTGTGACTATAATGTTTGTGTTTCACATGCAAACGGTTTATCTGCGGGCTGTTGGTTGTTTCTGCGAAAAGGCCTACCCTGTTCAGCCATTACTACCCGTGTCGATAACGAAGGCAGATATATCTGCTGTGACTTTGTATTGCAAGGGGTGCCATGGCGAATCATTAACCTATATGCGTTTAATGAGGTTTCACAGCGCCTTGATTTATTCAACAATTTATCTGGCCTAATTGTTTCTGATCGATGTACTGTGTTAATGGGAGATTTCAACTGTGTGTGTGATCCTAACGACCGCAGCAATCCTGATAGTCGACGAGATAAGAGTGGCGAGCTTTTGTCTGACATTGTAGCTAACGCAGGGCTTATTGACATAGATGCTTCGGGTCACGTAACTGCGTATACCAGATTACAGGGAGGCTCTTGTGCTCGCCTTGATCGGATTTACGTGTCATCATCACTTATCTCTCGTGAATGGTCATGCAACACTGAACCGGTTTCGTTCTCAGATCATTGCATTGTTATTGGACAAATGGGTGCCAACCGCCGAAATCAATTCCGACCACAATGGGCGCTCTGGAAGATAAACTCAGAGCTTCTACGCGATCAGGAATTTATTTATCGAGTTAGAGCGGCGAAAATGAAATCGTTTTCTATGGGGTTGCATATATTCGCTGCTTGGGAATTGTTTAAACAAGAGGTTCGCTCAATAGCCATCGAGATTGGGTCTGTGAAATCTTACTGCAGGAAGAATGAGGAAAAGACACTTCTTAAAAGCCTCTGTAACTTGTATGAGATGGAATGTGAAAAGCCAGGCGAGTACACCAATGACATCGAAAACATTAAGTGTCAACTACAACATTATGAGACTATCCGCTACAGAGGGGCACGTGTTCGATCACGAAACAGGCGGACACTAAATTCTGAGCAACCGACACGTCAAGCTCTGCTAGATGAACGTAATCATGCTAATTCTAAAGCAATTCCTGATCTATATGCTAACGGAACTCTGATAACAAACACAACAGACATAATTTTTCAGTTTGAAAGGTACTATGAAGCTTTGTTTAGTGCCATTTCATGCGATTCGGATGTCGACCTAAAGGCTACTTTTGTTTCTCTTTTGAACCCATTGAATGACGATGATTGTGCTGCCATGAACAGTCCAATTACAATACAGGAAATTGAACAGGCAATAGATCAGCTACCTTTATCGAAGACACCTGGCCCTGATGGAATTTCAGCCGAGTTTTACAAAACGTTTAAAACTACTCTTTCTCCGATTTTGCTGGATATCTTCAAAACAAGCTATGACATGGAGACGCTCCCACGGTCTTTCTGTAAAAGTCATACGGTCTTGATACCAAAAAGCTCTGATAAAGAAAAACTGCGTAGTGTTGAGGGTTACAGACCAATATCGTTATCAAATGCTGATTACAAAATCTTTGCGAAAGTCCTATCAAATCGGTTGCAATTTGCGATGTCGCTTCTTATTGGTCCTCATCAGACATGTGGAATTAGAGGTCGCTCCATACAAAATAATATACACGTCATGCGTACAGTTCTTCAGTACTGCTACAGTTGTCAAAAACAGCTGGCAATGTTGCAGGTAGACCTCGCAAAAGCTTTTGATCGTGTGAGCCATTCATTTCTTTTTTCTCTCCTTGAACATGTCAATATTGGTTCCATAGTACTTAACGGAGTCAGACTTTGTTATAACGATTCTTCGACTCGTCTAATTGTTAATGGTCACCTTTCAAAATCAGTTGCTATTGGCTCGTCTGTAAAGCAAGGATGCCCAATGTCACCACTTTTGTTTGCCCTTTATCTTGAACCACTGTGTTTGAGCATAGTACAATCGAGTCGTATCCGAGGATTCAGTATATTAGGCAATGAAGTTAAAATATTAGCTTATGCAGATGATGTAGCGATCATTTGCACCGATAAACCAAGTGTTGAAAATGCGATATCTGAAATTGAGAAATTTGGCATTGTTTCTGGAGCTCGTTTAAACTCCTCAAAAAGTTTAGGATTATGGTTTGGCTCATGGGGCAGTACGCCGAACCAGTTTGCAGGGGTTAACTGGACTCGCATTCCACCAAAGTACCTTGGTGTACCACTAGATGCGTATAGATTCAGTGCACGCTATTGGAAAGAACGTGTCCCTTTGATTGAACGGCAGGCCCAGGCATTTGTTCCATATCGCCTTTCCATTTTTGGGAGAGCCGAAGCTTGTAATACTTTTTTAGCAACAAAGCTTTACTATGTGCTGCAGCTTATTCATTGTGCTAGGTCTTGCGTGCAACGCTTCCATCGTATATTTGCAACGTTCATATGGTCTTCGACTTTTGAACCCATGCGTCGTGACAACATTTTCAGACAAGTTAGTGACGGTGGTTTGGGTTTAATACATTTGTATCTATGGCAAACAGTTTCACGCTTCTTCTTTTTCCGTGACAATTCCCATCCCATCATTCGTTCGTTCTTGCAAGTTAACTTTGTTAATTGTTTCCCTGACTTGGTTGTTTCCTCAAACTTCTCCGCACGCCCATGCCTGTGGGGATTTATGGAGGAAGTTTACTCTGCTGTTCGATTTCTTAAAGCCCGATTTTCAACAGAATATTTGTATACTGTATCACGCAAAACACTATATAAGGACTTAATATCTATGCTCTTCCCACCTCCGCTGTACCGATCATCATATTTTGATCTTCCAGGCCATGATGTGTTGAAACGAGTGCAAAAAATGTATATATCTCCCAATTCAAAAACATTCTTCTATAAACTCCATTCTGAAACACTCCCCGTAAAAACATGGTTACAAAGAAAAGGCATTTTTGTATCCTCGGTCAACTGCCGTCTCTGTGATGTACCTGAAACAATAGAGCATTGCTTCGTGAGCTGCAAAGATGCGATTCTTTTCTGGGATGTCCTTCAGCGAACTCTGCAGAAAGAATTTGAAATTAATTCGTACACTATTCGTTATTTGATGCCAACACCTCTTGATGAAGTGCCGTACGATATGTTCCTTGTTATTGGTATGCACAGTTTGTGGAAGACGCGAATGCAGGACCGTAACGCAGAGCCGATCACCTCGTCACGTATACATTTCACCCGAATGGTTATTAATTTAAAAGAAGTTTACGACGAACTTGATTTCAGACCGGACTGGTACACAATATTGGCGAGGTGCTTAGCCTCGCCACCTTTTCTGTGCAACACCTGATGAAGAACTCTCCCTGGAATGAAGGACTATAAGTTAGTCTTCCAGTTTTGTGGAAGTGCTTGTACTTTCATTGTCGCTAAGTGTCTGTAGTAGTGTAACTCTACTGTTGTGATACTGTGTACTATTTTCATACGCATTCTATTAAATACCATGATCAAAAAAAAAAAAAAGAGGCGTGGCTGTGTGGTAGAACACCTGCTTGCCACGCAGACGGCCTGGGTTCGATTCTCACTCGGACCCAACATTTTTATTATTTATTTTATTTGCAGCTTTTTCGATTTTTCGGTCACGGACAAGATGATGATTTTTCGCTCACAACCAACGGTGCCGGCGCCGACGCCGACGGCGGAATTTCTGCGATACGAGCTCTTTAACGCTATCGCGTAAAAATCTGCCGAGTTTAACGCACATCAGACGCCGGATCTGTCGACCCAGTACGACAAAACATCATTCCGACTGCTGCACCAGCACGTCGGACGTGGAATCCGACGCAAGATCATACTGTGTGTATCGCACTTTATGCACTCAAGCATGAGTCCTGCATGGGAAGTTAAATGCCGTGGAAAATTATCATATAACTCGTGGACAACTTTTCTTGGCAATGAAAGAAAGGCTACGGGGGCGGAGCTACTGCACATGTACTTCCGCGAAGTAGTCCGGTTCGGCGCGCGTTTCGAAATTAGTTTTGGTTTGTGAACCTTCCGTATCTCCTGTGACGGCCATTTGATTATTCGAGCGGCCATCACAGTCTTAGACAGCCATTTGAGCGAGTCGTCGGAAAAGCTGGAGGATGACGAGAGCTCACCTGAAGATGAAGACGCCATTTTGGCTGTGAGGTGCACGTAAAAGGTGCGACGTTTTCACACACTGTAGCCTTCCCTTCATTGCCAAGAAAAGTTAAAGGGACCGACAACTGGCCAGAACGGGTGATTAGATCCTGGTGGAAATGAAAAGGCCGTGAATTATAGTGACAGATTCCAGAATACTTTCCGCGATCTGAGTACGATTTATATTTTTAAATCGCGTTTAAAAGTAACAAAAACCGGTATGTCGCGCAGCCTAGCGCGAGCGCCATGAACCAGACGTATGCAGTCTTAAGCACTTTGTTGTACCTAGTCCAATGCTTTTACACGCACCAGAACGAGGGCTGAAAATTTGAATATGCATGTTATTGTCAACTCCCGTTTGTTTCTAAGGTAAAAGAAGTAAAGCATGAGATGCGGTGCTGCTTTCGTGGCTTCCAGTGAAACTGAGGCTGCGGCGCATGCGCGCGGCGTCCGGCGGCGTTTCCCGCGTAGCTCGACTCTCGTCTGCTCTCGTCGTATCGGACTTTTGAAGAGTAGCACGTGAGTTTGCGCTGCTGCTCGCAAAATGCCATCGACTTACTGTTCTGTGGAGGATTGCTACCACTTCATGAACAGCACTGCTGGTGTATCCTACCACTTGTTTCGTTTTCGAAGGCTTAGCTTGGCTTGGCTTGACTAAAATGTGATAAAGCGACCTGTGTACGGCCAAAGTACTTCTATAAGAAGCCCCAGAAAAATGCTATAACTATTGTAAAATAATTTAATAAGCTAGAAAGCAGTAGTCGCGGCATCGCAGGCTTTGCAAACGTAACATTGCCGTTTCATACTTAGGGCATAACTTGTCACCACTGCTGGCGTATAATCGCTATCGCGCTCACCTCTCACTGTTTGCAGCATGTGATATTAAGACTGCGTAATCGCTGCAGATCGAAAAACTCTGATTACAAATGTTTTACGGCGTTCTCCGCGTTACCACTCCGTGATTAGAAGCTCTGACCGGTAAGCTTCCCATTGCACTCAAGAAAACGGGTACCACAAAAGTTGGTTGTCGGTCCCTTTAAGCGGCAGCAACCAGTGACAAGCCATGCGTCGATGCCTCCGTGCGTACAGGTACAGTGGCTAGAATACTAGAAGTGTGATCACCGCCAAGCGGCTCCTATGGGAGGTAGTGACGCCGTCTTGCAATGTTTCCGCTAGGTGGCGCGCGCTGTCGTATACACTGGAGTTACTGTATATGCTACCTTTAGGTAGCATATACAGTATACCTAAAGGTAGCATATACAGTAACTCTAGTATACACGTCAGGCTCTCAGGCATAGCACGTTGTTTAACGCTGCAACTCGCCGCTCGAACGTGCCTTTTTTGCCTGTTTACGCTGTTCTTTCGTGCTGGATTTGTTCCGACAGTGTTGTCGTGTCTACGTTATGTCTTTTGCGGAGTGTGTGCCATGAGTAGACGTCAGAGCCACTGTTTTGTGCCCAGGTGCTCAACTGGGTACAAATCGTGCAAGCAGAAGCTTTCATTGTTTGGAGCCCCGAAAGACGACGATTTGTTCCAGCAGTGGCAGCGTAACATACCAAGAGCAGACAAGCCATTGGAAAAGAACGCTGCCGTTTGTGAGCTCCACTTCGATCAGCAGTTCATCTCCCGCCACTTCGAGCACGTTATTAACGGTGAGGTTGTGCGTTTGGACAGAGCTCGGCCCGTACTTTTGCCTCATGCCGTTCCAACTATCTTCCCAAATGCGCCTTCCTACCTTTCGAAACGTGTGGCGCAAAAAAGAAACCCCAAGGAGAGATCATGCCCGCCGCTTGTGATTCCTCAGAAAAGACGTCGATACGATGACGACCGGGAGCCGCAAGAGGAGGAGCGGCAGAATGAATCGGAGCCACCCGACCTTCCAACAGCGCCCGCTTACAACTACAAGGATGTTCCACTTCCGTCAAATCGGTGGGGAAGGCCCGTTTTTAGTGAAGAACCGCTGAATGTCGCCTACAGCTTGAGCACGCCTAGCTCGGACATGAGCCTTTTACTCGCGGAGAAACTTGTGACATTTTGTGCCAGTGGGAGTGCCATAACACACGAAGTACTTGTGCGGGGTGTGAAGATTTCGATGAATGAGTTATGTGAACCAGCTTCTCTTCTCGAGGCTGTCGATGCCATGCAAGTGTGTTCAGGGGCAAGCTTGTTGTGCGAGTTTACTTTTGCATCGTCTGGAAAGAACTTGCAGGTCTGGAATGGAAAGCTCTACCATCAAAAGTGCAAAGGTACCTCAAGCAAAGATGAAAGGTGCTGCGTAAGTTGCAAGTACTTGAGGAAACTCCTTGTTAATCAAAGATACCGGAAGAAGAAAGCAGCAGGCAAACAGACTCGTGCGACAAAGATTAAAGCTAAAACTCAAACAGTACGCCGTCTTAGAAACAAGGTGAAGACTCTTGACCAGACCATTGCACAACTAAAACTAGAAAATGAAGAGATTGAAGAGGCTGCGCTCCTGAGCAAAATAGACAAGCTCCCATCCAAACAGAAAAACGCTATATTGCAGTGTTTTGAAGCTGCAAGGCGCAAGTCCCCAAATGGCATGCGCTACAACCCAGAGTGGATGTTGGAGTGTGTCATCATGCACATGAAGAGCCCGCGTCTTTATGAGCATGTGCGTAGGGAGAAAATTCTTGTGCTGCCCAGTCGTACATGCCTCAGAGCATTCATGAAGAAGTACGACACATGCTTTGGATTTAACAAATGTTTCCTCTCAAGCATTTCCAAGAAGACTGCTAAAATGAGGGACTTTGAACGTCATGGAGGACTTATCATTGACGAAATGAAACTCGCAGAAAACTTTGGTGTTCAGCGGGGAAGTGGAAAGGTAGATGGATTTGTCGACCTTGGTTCTTTCACTCCCGAGGCTGACAAAAGTGTTCCATGTGATCATGGTCTAGTGATAATGTTTCAGCCTTTGTCAGGTTCATGGCACCAAATTTCGGGGGTGTTTGCTTCTAGAGGCAATGTGAAAGCCCCACTGCTTTCCAAAATCATTTTAGAAGCAGTTGTTCTGGCAGAGAATGCTGGCCTCAGGGTAGATTAAGTGACATTGGATGGAGCATCTTGGAACCGTGCAATGTGGCATCAATTTGGAATATCTGGTTCAGCATCAGCTATCAAACCTTCTGCTCCTCATCCAACTGACGTCAAGAGGAGGCTTTATTTTTGTGTCCGACTTTCCGCATCTAGCAAAGTGCGTACACTGTAAACCACTTTGCACCCTTAAGGGTGTTTCAAGCAAGCAAAACACCCTTTTGCCTAACAAAATTAGCAAAAATTAGGGTGTAAGGGCGTTTTCCTTTCCTAAAATAACCTTTAAGGGGTAATGCTCTAACTAAACACCCTTTAGGAGGTAAGGGTGTTATGGGCTATCGAAACACCCATGGCCCGTACCACAGCGTGCCAGATGATAACTGGAACTCGCTAATTAAAATGTCGTTGGATCTTAGGCGAGTTCAGATTAAAAGCCATGTCTCTTTTAGGGATATCTACAAGCGTACCATAAATGTACGCCTATTCTCTTAATGTTTAATGTTCATTTATACGGAACAGGAATATCTCCACCGGCACTGAACGGCGGCTTAAGATACTATGGCTATATATACCAGATGGTCAGTGTAAGGATGTGTAGCACGAGCGCTCCGTCCATGTGGTATTTTACAATACGCTCTGTTGTGTGTGCGGTTTGGCGCGTGCGTGCACCTTCTGTGCTGATGTCATCTGTAATTGCGTGTCCCCTGACTGGTAGATTTTTTTCACATTTTTCAGTGATAAGGGTGTTTAGGCTATTGGAAACACCCTATGGTATGGGTGTTTTGATACGTGAAAACACCCTTTTCCTAGGGTGTAAGGGTGTTAGTTATAGACACGGCAAAACCCCCTTAAGGGTGTAAAGTCTTTATAAAAAATGGCTATAAAACACCAGATGGGCATGTTGATGTTTGGCCAATCAAGATAGCTCACAACTTGGACAAGTGTGCTACGACGTTGAAAGCTATGCCGAAGATTACGGAAGTGCACTTGAACCCTAACAACTTTGAAAAAATGAAAGTAATTATGCATTTCATCTTTTCAGCCTTGAGGTTACACGTGGGCTTTTCTTCTACAAAGAAGCAATCTCCAAGTCGTGCTCCTATAGAGAAGCGACAGAACAATTTATTCGTTTCATGGAAAAGCTTATTGTCGTAATGACATCAAGGGCGCCTTCAACGGGACTAAGAAAGAATTCTGAACAGGAAAGAGTACTGCAAGATGCTCTAGCATACTTAGACCGTTGGGAAGCCTGCACCGGACCTACGAAGGCAGGCTTTATGTCTGCTAGCACTGCAGAAGGTCTGAGAGTAACCCTGAAAGGCACTTTGGAACTTTTGACATACCTCTCGGAGGAAGTGCACTACAAATATTTGTTGACTTCACGCCTCAGCTAAGATCCAATCGAAAAGCTATTCGGAATAATTCGTCAGTTATCTGGGTGCAATGACCACCCCACATCAACCCAGTTCCTGACTGCCGTTAATTCCCTTAGCTTTTACAATTTGGTCAAAGCACCGGACACAGGCAATTGTGCAGGTGGCGCACTCACGTCATTAGTCGGAACCAATGAGGTGGCCAACCATGTCGACACTTTACTGGACACTGGAAACCTGGACGAAGCTTCAAGTGTACACTCTAAGCCAAAAATGGGAAAAATGAGAGTAACTGCGGGTTTTAGTCCTAAAGACCAACTGTTACTCCCCAAAAAGACCAACTGGAACAAGATGGCTGACATGTCTCAAGTTGGGGGAGTAACCGTTTAGGGTTAGGTTGGAAGGGAGCAACAGAAGGACGAACGGCAACATTTGCTCTCGGCGCGCAACCGTTGCTCTCCTGCAGGACGCACCCTGTATCGGTCGATGCATGGGCCACATTTCCTTGCGGGCTGGCGTAAGGAAACTACTTTTTGTAAACTGAACAGAGAGATACGCACGCTAATAGGGACACTTAGCTTGTGCGTACACTTTTTAACCTTACCGTGTTACCGGAACACATGTTTTAGAAAAGTTTTAGCTCCCCATATGTAAACGTTTACGTAAGTACTTAAACGGATACCTTTACGTTTGAATAAACTACGAAATGGTGATGACAACTGCATTTCAATTATATTTAATTTAAATAAGATTTATCACCGTTGCGCCAAAATGACGAGGGGTTTTTAGCGTGTACAGTATCCCGGTATCCGCAAAGCGGTGTAGAATACCGAGTTATCCGACGATGGTGTCGCCATCTTGTGACGCTTCGTGCAACCATAGTATGGGCACGTTTGTTTTCGCCTAGTGTTTTTGAGGAAAAAAACGATTGAAAAGTAAGCTCATTCGTAATTATGCCGTGGCAAGGCATTTACACCAGAGGTAGAACGCACGATGTTTCTGCAATAACAATTTTTTGCTTGCCTGGTTCATCTTGTTCCCGCTAGATGGCGCCACCTATTCAGCCTGTCGGGGTATTTATGTCAAGGCTTCTCACGTGCTTACAGCTTCGGTATTCTATTTCAACTCACTCTAGTGACTTTAGCCGCTGAAACAAGGTGATCGCAATTGGCGCTCGCACTTCGGCTTATTTTTACTCGGCGGCTGGAGCCTCGGTAAAGCGGGTATCGCGAGTAGCCGCGAACGAAGGTGGATTTGCGAGATAGGGCCGTATACATGTAAAGCCAATCCGGCGAGTAGCTCACGTTCCGTAAAGGCCCGCGCATGCACAGATTCCTTCCGGCAACTCGTAACACGGTAACGTAAAGCTAAAAGCCCCTAATACAAGCTAAACGTTCCTAATAAAAGGCATGGTTGCACTAGAACGCCAGCACCTGAAGCTGCTGTCATCGCAAGCTAATTGGTGTGTTTGCGTATAACACTTGGCATAAATATATTGCCTGAGAATGTGGCAATGAAATGCGAAGCTTCGCGAGATTCCGTATATACTTCACGACCAAGAAGCGGTTGAGAGAAGTACACCGTTGATAGACTTTACATTTGCGGTTTTTTGCTGATTGGCCGTCTCCAGTACAAATCAGCAAAAGCCCCGACTGCAGGGTTGCAGCAGAGATCACGCAACGAACACTTTTATCGCGATGCGCAGAAAGACTGACAGCGAGCTAATGCCGCTGCCCCCCCCCCCTCATCTCTACCTTGTCACTTGCTGATTTTGCTGGAGGGCAGCTATCGCAATCGGGTCCGGTAGTTTGACTTTGTGCTTAATCTCAGAGAAAATGGACGTTATCAGCTCACGCTGTGTTGTCTTTTCAAAGGGGAGGTGACTCTTCCGCGAAAAAAATTATTAATATTGATATTAATAATAATAATCATAATAAAGAAGAAAACACACCTCCGGGCAAAAAAAAAGAAATTGCCGGCCTTTTAGCTAGCGCAAAAGGGACCTCTGGCAAAGCCTGTGTTTTCGCGAGAGACTCATTATCCTGACGTTTTCAGATCTTTACACTGTTACTTTCGATTCTCTTTTGAACATCACCAATGGTCCTGCACGCCTATGCTCATTTCTTTAACGTGTCAGAACGCGCAACGACCCGTCGTTACATACATAACCCCGTTTCCTTTCAAACGGGGCCGTAGCGTGTGGTGGCTTAGTGGTTAGCGTACGCGCATAGAGATTAAGGGGTCACGACTTCGAATCCTGTGTGTTTGTTGCAAATTTTCTGAAATTTATTTCTGAGTGAGATGTCTGTATATCGTTTGTGCATCCAAACAAACATCTGTATAAACCTCAATATGCTCTATAAGTCAATCGAAAACGAATTTTTTTTTGGCCTCAGAAGAAATTAAGGAGTAACGGGAAGGAGCATCCGTTGCTCCCTTGAGGAGCATCAGGAAGGAGTAACAGTTGGTCCTCAAGGAGCAAATGGGGGGACTAACCGTTCATCTCCTGAAGGAGCAACTGAAAGGAGAGCAACGGTTCATGCCCTTGCCGTTGCTCCTTTTAGGAGAGTAATGGGAGTGGCAATGCACTTGCTCCCTCTAAGGAGGAACCCCTATACCCCCGTTGCTCTCTTTTGGCTTAGAGTGTACTTCAGTCATCAGCTCTCCTTTCTGATCATGTTTATCCAGTTCGAGTGATGCAAGACTGGTGTACTATTTGGCCGGCTATGTGGCACGGAGGAAAGTTATGGCGACGAAATACCGGGACTGTTTTGAGCAGCTGCTCACATCCATTGACAACGCAGATAAGGGTCTTGCATCATTCACAGCATTCTGTGATCTTGGAGGGCTCTTGTACCCTTCACCTGCGCTGTTTTCTTTCGTGGAGGCGCTGGAGGACACATTCACGTTGTGGTTCAGCTGGCATAAACTTCAGAGAGACACTATTGTGGTGCTTCTGCACTCTATGCAGAACGCACCATCTGTAGGGTGTGATGCACACAAACAGGATTTAACGAGCAACATAATTAAGTTTTTTGTGCTCACACGGCTTCACTTCTTCACAAAGTCTCTTAACAAACAGAGAAATTCTGCAAGAGAAAGGTCAAAGCACCTCAAGCTTCGAAGGACGATGTGATGTGCATCACCCTGTAGTGTCAGTGATGGAAGTGTTGCTCCAATTGCTACAAACTGCTCCAAACCAGAAATACCACTCCATGCTGCTCCAAACAGCAATTTTTGTTAATAACTGCTCCAAAGCTGCGCTAGGAAACTGAAAACAATGGATTTTGACCGCGTCATCATTCAGCAAGCCTACACAAAACAAAAAACAAGCTTTATACTATCATCTTAGTAGTCCCCTGGTATGAATACTAGTATGTCAATATATATCTCATTTACCTTTATTTTTTACCTGACAAGCAGACTATTTTGCTGAAATGTGTGCGAGGATAATTCAGTGTCATACTGACTAATAACTGCTGCTGTTACGAATGTGATGTGTGACTTGCATTGATATTCCTTTATCAGATTTGACCTAATTTATTGCACAAGAACTGGCATCTTAAGTGCTTAAGTGTATAACTAGCTCATTTAGTCGCTTTCATTTAAATTTTTGGTGAAGGTAACTTTAGGGAAGTATAACAATAACAGGTTGCTGTGACTTCGTATTGTTTATAAACTGCTTGTTTGGTGACTTTTATATGTGATTGTGCTTACTTTTATAATTTGATGTTCATTTTTATTGGTTTTATATAATTTTAGCAACAAGTACTGCTATTTTAAATATATAGCTCATCTTACTTATTGTTGAATGACCATCCATTTGCTTAATTATGTTTCTGGCAATTAGTAGTGATTATTGTATGTGCAATACATTTAATCATAAATATTAATATTTATTATTATTTACAAAATGCTGAAATGATGGAACGTGAGCTTGGGCGTGTTGGTAATTGATCTGAACACTTATTGCGCACAGAAAGGACAGGAACAAGGAGGTACGATGCGGACACAGCGCTGTGTTCGCTTCACACCTCTGTGTTCCTGTCCTTTCTGTGTGCTATAAGTGTTAAGATAAAACTTAAATCATGCTTTATACCTCAGGAGTCATATGATATATTTTGCCATCTGCTCCAAAACAGCATTTTGCCTGCTCCAGAATCTGCACCAAAAAGCAAAATGTCGCTTCCATCACTGGTAGTGTGCTAGCTTTCTCCCCTTCTTTGATGCCTCCAACTTACAATAAAATGTGTAAGAGTGAAATGCTGTGTGATTTTTATGCAGTTGTTCTTTGAAAAAAATATTTCCAGTTTAAATACACAGGAAAAAGTAAGTCCTTAAAAACTATCTTAGGCAAAATGTTAACTATAACAACATGAAAGAAATTGATAGCAATGAGATAGTAGCACTTTGTTGTGCTTCTTGAGGTTACTTTAACCTTGTGAAATGGCAATCGCCAAAAAAATATTCATCGGTTGCATGTTTCAGCACTCAAGAGCGATCTAAATACAGCAAGCACTGCCAAGCTTAGCTGGTCGCGATTTTTGCGATCGATTTAAAACTTCACCTATGGTACTGTGCGTGCGGTCATAGCAATCAGTGATAATGTTTCACACTACGTGCCGCGACGTTCATTTATTTATCTATGAGGCAGTTACGCCTTGCAATATAGCAAAGGCACATCAAAATTTACAGTGTCAACAAAACCATATCCGCCACAAATCAGCGAGCCGTGCGAGCGACGTGTAAGCTACAGCCAGCGCCACCTGGAGAGCGCCGGTCGAGGCATCGGCGGAAAGCGTTAGCGCAGGCGGCGCGGTCTTCACACTTCCCTATTCCAGCCACTGTAGTACAGGTGATCACCTGAACGACAGCCATATTGCATTTTCTGTGGCGCCCCCTATACACCAATTTCACAAGGAGGCTGCCATTTTTAAAGCACTCCACCGCCGCAGCGCCGTCTATCGTCTGCGACGTTTCGCCGCCCTTCCGGTGTGTGGGGTTCCGCGGCGGTGTATGCAGCGTATGCGCTCGGTTCACAAGGCATTACCGTTCTTCGCGGTACACGGGCAAAACAGGGCAACGCTTTTCGAGTGTAAAGGCGCTGATAAATAATCGCTAAGCTTTCAGCTTCAAAATGGCTGAAACAGCAAGCAGCGGCGGCCCACGAGAAGTTCCCGCAGCAGCGCCGACGATGAGAATAATGCCAATGCAGTTCTTAAGCAGCATGTGTAAATTGGTAATTGCTTTGTATATTTTGTTATAGCTGGCCGGGTGAGGTTCTTGGAATAATCACTATAAGAGAGCGTTAACATTTAGGACAACTGTCGAAGTATAATCGGAGAAACGTAAATGGAGACGAGCGAACACGTAGGCCATTGTCCGGCTGCGCGCTAGGTGCGCGCAGTAGTGTTTAAGATGGCTCCCGGGTTCCCGTGCCGTGATTATTCAAGTTCAACGTAACTCTAATCCCTAACAGACCCTTTTGATTCCGCTTGGCACGTTGCAATACAATGTTCACGGAACGACAGGAGCACAATTAAACACCGATGCCTGTGTTTATTCGTGTCGCCGTCGTAGCTTGTGGCCTCTGATCCTTGCACAGGATAAGGAACAGAAGTACGACGCGTGAGCTCAAAATTCGGCGTAGAAACAACACCGATGATAAAATAAAAATAAGCCTGTTGCACATCTGGAAGCGTGGCATGGCGTAAGTTCGCTTCGGCGCGAGCCGCCGCCACTAGCGATACGCCGAAAGGGCGTTCGTTTTTGGTAACATTATTGTCAATTTTGTTTTCTGGTGAGTATTTCAGAAGCATTACGACGAGCGCACGTGTCCAGGTAACGACCTGGCTTTAACGAACGTGGGCCGATTATTCACGACACCCAGGCTGCCGCGCGAAAAAAAAAATGTGCGGTTGTCCTAACGCTACCCCAGTTATCGTCACAAAATTGACAATTCGAGAAAAAACGTGCTCTCGACGAAACGTTAGAAACGCGTACCTACGCCAAAGAACACATGTCATTCGGGCCTTTCTGTCATGTAGATTGAAAAGTGCTCATTCAATAATCTCGAAATTGCACGCACTAAGATGGAACATTTTCTAGCCGCAGGCATTGTAAATCACGGGCTGTAGCATAGAAATCAGAGAGGTTTATGAGAACAACTCTTGGCCAAACATTTTGTGTATTAATCGTCAGCCTTGACATTGGTTCTCTTTGGTGCAGATGATAAAGTGTACCAGCACCCAAGCACAATCACAAGCTGGTGTGGTGACTTGGAGAAATGGCCATAAGTGCAGACACCACATATAATAATATACTATTTGTCGGAGAAGAAGGCGTGCGACCTGAGAGAAGCGAAGTCATTTGAAAACATTGTGCACTTCGCATGCCTTGGCTGCCATTCTTTCAGGCTTCCGTAGCTGTTGCCGCAGCCAAACAGAGCGCAGTGGTAGCTTGTCGACATGTTCTCGTCCGACATTTCAATTCGAAAAATGAAAACACGCTGACCTCTCACGCACCACGCAGTGCAAAACTCGGGAATCCGCACTCACCAGCGGCAGCGGTCGGCCGAGGTGGAGAGAGAGAAAGCGGTGAAAATACACCGGTTCGGGGCTACGCTCCTCCTCTCCGTGAAAACGGCCTATAGGGAGCTTGCACGAACGGCGGCGACGCTATGCACTCTGGGTAGGCAGCCATTTTTTTGTCAGAGCCGACCGCAGAGTGCAGTGGCGCAGTCGTGTTTGCGAGCGTTAGCATAGCTTGCAGGTGTGATCAAGAGTGAGCGCGACGCAAATTCAACTCCAAGGAGTGTCGTGCACGATGTCAGCTACACTGGAAGGCTAATGCACCGCAACACTGTGCCAAAAAGACCGCGAGCGGTACGAAGAAAAGACGAGACTCTGCGCGCTGCACGCATTCACGCTCCGTCGAACGACTGTGTAAGCGATGTGGACTTGTGGTCGCGCGTCGACATCTCCGATATTCACGAATTTCTCGTTTTGAATACGAGTTTTATTACCGGGGAACAGCTGAATTCGAGAAAGGCCCTTGAGGGCCACAGTTACGAGTGGCTGGGAGCCGTGGGCGAAGAAAGTCGCCGCCGACACCGTGATCATCGTCACTCAAGTAAGACGTGTTAATTATTTGACTTTTCCGTAGGTGCTAATGCTGTGATTCGGCCAGTTCGTCAAGCGCACCATTTTACGCACATGTTTTGCTTCCTTGTTCTTGCATCGATGCTCCTCTGAGCTTTATCATTTACGCCAAGTGTAGCGTAAATTTTACGGCACCTTTCCAAAAGCTCTTGGTGAGTAAGGGTTAATGCGGATCTGTCGTAAAGCCGACGCAAGTCAGCGCAGAGAAATAAACATCAGCACCTACGAAAAAGTCAAATAATTAAAACGTCTTACTTGGGTGACGACGATCACGGTGTCGGCGGCGACTTCCTTCGCCCACGGCTCCCAGCCACTCGTAACTGTGGCCCTCGAGGGCCTTTCTCGAATTCAGCTGTTCCCCGGTAATAAAACTCGTCCTCAAAACGAGAAATTCGTGAATATCGGAGATGTCGACGCGCGGTCAGAAGTCCACATCGCTTACACAGTCGTCCGACGGAGCGTGAATGGGTGCAGCCCGCAGAGTCTCGTCTTTTCTTCGTACCGCTCGCGGTCTTTTTGGCACAGTGTTGCGGTGTAGTCTTCCAGTGTAGCTGCCATCGTGCACGACGCTCCTTGGAGTTGAATTTGCGTCGCGCTCGCTCTTGATCACACCTGCAAGCTACGCCAACGCTCGCAAACACGACTGCGCCACGGCACTCCGCGGTGGACTCTGACAAAAAAATGGCTGCCTACCCAGAGTGCATAGCGTCGCCGCCGTTCGTGCAAGCTCCCTATACACCAATTTCACAAGGAGGCTGCCATTTTTAAAGCTCTCCGCCGCCGCAGCGCCATCTAGCGTCTGCGATGTTTCGCCGCCCTTCCGGTGTGTGGGGTTCCGCGGCGGTGTATGCAGCGTATACGCTCAGTTCACAAGGTATCGCTGTTCTTCGCGGTACACGGGCAAAACAGAGCAACGCTTCGCGAGTGTAAAGGCGCTAGTGAGTAATCTGTAAGCTGTCAGCTTCAAAATGGCTGAAACAGCAAGCAGCGGCGGCCCACGAGACGTTCCCTCTGCAGTGCTCACGATGAGTAGAATGCCAATGCAGTTCTTAAGCAGCATGTGTAAATTGGTAATTGCTTTGTATATTTTGTTATATCTGGCCTTGGTGTGTTTCTTGGAATATGCACTATAAGAGAGCGTTAACATTTAGGACAACCCTCGAAGTAATCTGTGAAACGTAAATGGAGACGAGCGAACACGTAGGCCATTGTCCGGATGCGCGCTAGGTGCGCGCATTAGTGTTTAAGATGACTCCCGGGTTTCCGTGTCGTGATTATTCAAGTTAAACGTAACTCTAATCCTTAACAGGCCATTTCGTTCCGCTTGGCACGTTGCAATACAATGTTCATGGAACGACAGGAGCACAAACACCGATGCCTGCGTTGATTCGTGTCGCCGTCGTAGTTAAAAGCTTGTCGCCTCTAATCGTTGCACAGGATAAGAAACAGATGGGCGACGGGTGAGCTCAAAATTCGGCGTTGAAACAACACGATGATAAAATGAAAATAAGCCTGTTGCACATCTGTAAGCATGGCAAGGCGTAAGTTCGCTTCGGCGCGAGCCGCCGCCACTGGCAATATTCCGAAAGGGCGCCCATTTTTGGTAACATTATTGTCAGTTTGTTTTCTGGCGAGTATTTGAGAAGCATTACGACGAGCACACGTGTCCAGGTAACGACCTGGCTTTAACGAACGTGGGCCGATTGTTCACGGCACCCAGGTTACCGCGCAAAAAAAAAAAAAAAATGTAGCTGTCACAACGCTACCCCAGTTATCGTCAGAAAATTGACTAGTCGAGAAAGAACGTGCACTCGACGAAACGTTAGAGACGCGTACCTGCGCCAAAGCACACATGTCGTGCGGCCCTTTCTGTCATGTAGATTGGAAAGTGCTAATTCGATAATCTCGAAATTGCACGCACTAAGATGGAACATTTTCTAGCCGCAGACATTGTAAGTCATGTGCTGTAGCATAGAAATCAGAGAGGTTGATGTTATGAGAGAACAACTCTTAATTGGCCGAACATGTTGTGTATTAATCGTCAGCCTTGACATCGGTTCTCTTTGGTGCAGATGATAAAGTGTACCAGCACCCAAGCACAATCACAAGCTGGCGTGATGACTTTAAAAAGTGGCCATAAGTAAAGACACCACATATAATATACGATTTGCGGGAGAAGAAGGCGTGCGAACTAAGAGAAGCGAAGTCATTTAACTAAAAGCATTGTGCACTTCGCATGCCTCGACTGCCAGTCTCTTACGTTTTTTTTTTTCCGCCACAGCCAAACACAGCGCAGTGGTAGCTGGTCGACCTGTTCTCGTTCGAGATTTCGATTTGCGGCCGCACAATTGCTTCAGCGCGTCGAAAAATGGAAACACGCCGACCTCTCACGCACCACGCAATGCAAAGCTTCTTCTTCTTCTTCTTCTTCAGTGGTTATTAGGGAAAGGAAAAAGGCACCTAATTTCTGTCTGCCTATAGGCGACACGGCGCAGTGCCTTGTAGGGGTGGGGGTAAGGAGGGAATAAAAGAATAGTAGGAAAATAGAGAGAAAAGTGAGAGGAGCACATCCATCCAACGAAGAGAAAAGAGGACAGGAAAGATTGGGAAACGGTCACGGGAGTTCAGGGACGGGTCCGCGAAACACAGCTAGAGGCACAGTGCACAACATCGACGAAACGGAGAAGGTCCCGACGATGAGCGGCGCCCGGCATAGCGGGCGAGTCGTCCGTCACGGGGCGCCGGTCAGCGAGAGGTACGAGGAGTAATCCAGGACATCGCGGCCGGCACGTCCGTCTTGCTTGAAATCCAGCGAGCGACCAATGCAAAGCTCGCGAATCCGCACACACCAGCGGCAGCGGTCGGACGGTTGGACACACGGTGGAGAGAGGGAGAGCCGCGAAAATACACCGGTTCGAGGCTACGCTCCTCCTCTCCGTGAAAATGGTCGCTGAAAGTTGCTAATCGTGTGCTAGTTTGCCGTGCACGGTTCCCGCGTCGGGCTTTCCCACCTTTTCTCGAATTCCGTGACTTGGGTGTAGAGCACACACGTTTCAATTCACGCTCGTCCCCTCGTTCCTCCACGTCAAGGGAGCACTTCGTCGACCAGTCTTCTGCCGATGCTGACATCAGACTCAGTGTAGGTGCGAGTGCTGTGCGATACTACCTGCACATAAGTTGAAGGCCAATTCATAGGACGAACAATGGCGCGCTCCCGACGCTCCCTTCGAGTCGTGACTTGAGGGATCCCCTCTTCTAATCCTGGGCTGCGAGTGCCTCGCGCGCCCAATCGTGCCGATACGCAAGCCGCTTTGGGTCCCGGCACTAAATGTCTCTATCCATTATATTCAAAATTTGCCACGTTTAAGTTTGGGGTAGTTGGTTCTGCATGATGTGACGACCTTGAAGGGAGACGAGGGACGGGCTGGAAGACAGCTCAGTGACTGCTTCTACGAAGAAGGCACGGAAGGAGTCGAATGGTTTTGCTCGAATAAAATGATGAAGTTTCTAGAATGGGGAAAACGTCGACCGGTTTCCCGGACAAAAATGCAGCCAGGAAGCCATTACGAGAGAAGCGCCACGAAAGAAAAGCAATTCCGCGAATGCGGTCAAGTGCGCATTAAAGGCGTGTCCAATTATGAGAAGACAGAGTGTGCAAGCGCGACTTCACGAGGACGTAGAAAGAAACGGACACAGCGCTACTTTAAACTAAAGGCTTCATTTTCTCACGATCCGGTAGAGTACACCGCACGAACGGAAACAACCGCGACAAGAAATGAACACTCACTGGTGCGTACCCCTGAACCGCGCGCTTGTAGAGCGAGATCAAGACAAACAGTGCAACAGTTATCGCGATAAAGCGAGCGGTATCTCTTTTTTAGATAGCCACTGAGTATGTTTGCTTACGCACATTTCCTCTGTAGTAACAATCTCATAGGCGTACTGAGATTGTGGATGCCCTTATGAAAATGGTGATGTCCTGGAAATGTACTGTATGGGTCCCCGAGGCAGCACGAGGACACAACCTGTATGTCTCCCAGATGTCGCGATTTGGCCGCTTACTTTCTGTGTCCTCCAAGTGTCCGTCCTGTATGTGTCCCATCTGTGACCGTCCTGTATGTATCCGATATATAACCGTCCTTTATGTCTCCCAGATGTCGCGATTTGGCCGCTGACTTTCTGTCTCCTCAAAGTGTCCGTCCTGTATGTGTCCTATAAGTAGCCACCTTTTACGCAGACCAGAAATTAGGCCATTGCATTGCCTGTATGATGCAGCATATTACGGCTGCTATAATTTGGATGTACACGCATACAAAACTCTGCAATATTACTCATTTATTATCATTTACACTGTACAGTTTAGAGCACTTCATAGACAATATTCAAACTGGCAACGTACATATGTCGGCGGTTGAAGAAAAATAAGATTAACAGATCAGGCTTAACCCCATAACGCCTCAACACATCATTAACATTTTAAAAGGTTTAACTTGTTCTGCATCTTTTTTGGTAATGAAGAGTACATTCATTTCTGAAAAACGGAAAAACAATTGTTTTAAGAAACTCATCATGACAGCAATTTATGACCAAGAGGCACTTTCCAAGGCATTATAAACACTATGGGCTTCTTAGATAAGCTTTGCACACCTAAGTGTATCAGAGTGACTTGTTGGGCTTCATGGGTTAATTAAAATTTATGCAACCTTCTAGAGTGGAAGAAGTGGAACAATCATAACTTCACAACAAACTCAGAATAAATACACAAATAAAAAATACTGCAATAAATGAGGAATGTGACAAACGTCAGTGTGCTACCCAGAGCTGCTCACAATAAATGCATACTAAAATTAAATACTGCAATAAATTAGGAATGTGGCAAACACAACATCAGTGCACTACCAGAGATGTGTGGTTGGCACCAAAATGCCATACTTAGCATGCATAATTTAAAGCAAACTATAGCCCACACAAAAGTAGTACACTGTAAGTCACCCTTGACTGCTGAACCGAAGGTCACGCGAATAAATCCCGGCCGCGGTGGCCACATTTTCGATCGAGCAAGAAATGCTTGAGGCCCATCTACTTAGATTTAGGTGCACCTTATAGAACCCAGGAGGTCGAAATTTCAGGAGCTCTCCGCTACGACGTCCCTCATAATCATATTGTGGTTAAATCCAAACACTTATTATTACTATACTTCACACAACTAAAGCAAGCAGACAAAACAGTGTAGTTTAAAAAATGTCGCCACCATTCATCTCCCAATGCCGAGACTTACATTTCAATATTTCAGAATGCCTTCTGTAAGTTATCATTAACAAAGTTAAATATGATTAGGCATCATAGCAGGACATCACATGATTGCACTTAGAAAATAAATTTCCGGAAGACAATGGAATATGTATGATTAGAAAAGCATTTGTGCAGTTCCCCCTGCAATAATGCCCTCGTGGCGCTGCAGGTACTTGTATAAATAAAATAAAAAAATGACCCTGATGAAAAAAAAATATTACAAAATGTACGGTGAATATTAAGGTGAAAATAAAATAGTGAATTGATTCACTACTGCCTTATCACAAAATTGAAAGTTCACTTTTAAAAATGATAACTGCACATAAGATATGAATTAAAACATGACACACGAGTCGAGAGAGCCGCTAACTCAATAGATTTTGAAAAGACAAAATAGAAAGCTAAGGAAGCAACATTGACACATTCAGGATTGTGCTTTATGGTTGCATTAAAATTCAGCCCTGGGAAAAACATGGAAACCAACTTTGCAGGTAAGTTATGTGTCCATGGGGACACAAAGTAAGACATTACTGCTGTCAGCCACCCAATTAACTAAGATTAAATAATGAAATTTTTAGTGACTACAGCAAGCGGGCATCTTTGTATTGAAAAGTTGGAGGCAGTCGTGTTTCTACACAGTTCCACTTGGAAGAATTCTTCTAGCATGTCTTTGCTGCGAGATATCCCGCTGCAAAGTTTAATTGTGGTTTGCATGATGCAAGGCGGTGAGGATCAGCAAAATATTACTCCCTGGTGTGACGAGCAGTCACTGCTTGCTATCACCAGCCCGCAGCAAAAGGGTAACCGTTATCATGTTTGCCTATGCCTTCGACCCGCTGTAACATTAAACCTGGCACATCAGGGAGGAGCTTTGTGCCAGTACTCAAGGTCCTGCATGTGCAATGATGCAAGCCAGAATTAAACTTTGCAGCAGGATATCTGAGCTCAGACATGCTAGAAGAATTCTTTGAAGTGGAATCGTGTAGAAATGCAGCTGGCTCAAACTTCTTAATACATACATACCCGCTTGCTGCAGTCACTAAAAAAAGTTCATTAATAAATCTCAGTTAATTGCACGGCTGACAGCGATAATTATTGTCCCACTTTGTGTCCCCCTGGATAATAACTTATCTGCAAAGGTGGCTTTGACGTGACTTACAGTGCGGACTTTTTTATAAGAAAAACAAACAGCTTAATTTTGAACACCCTCTATATGTGAGCTACTTGAATACAGCAAACAGGTGGTTGAAGTGCCCACTCCGTTGTTCTCAGTGCAGTTCCCCTTGTACAGGAAACAGAAGCCATGCGCAGCTGCTGTACATCAGCAACGAACTTGTCCATGAGCCACCATTGATGACAGGCTTGTCCGGATTTCTTTCACACTCACTTTGCACAAGGAGCACGTATATGCTGCAATGGAAACAACAAAATAACAATTTAGTGACACTAGTGTCTGTTAGCAAAGCTGAATTCCTCACACGTTCTTTTTTAACTGATCTGGAACATTATGTTTTAGATAAGCTTAAAACAAGCAGGACGTACAGAAACTAGAGAAGTTACAAGAAAAACTTGTTTGATGCATTCTTGGTGAACACAGTCGCAACCTTATGAAAGAATATGGAATTTCCTCATCGCAGATGTGTAAGAAATATGCTTGAATATTGCTCCTGCATAATGCAGGGTACGCTAGGGTGTGCTTTCTCTACAGTACATTCGTACCCTGAAGCCTAAAATACAGAAAGAGTAGTCACGAAATGTTTCACAAGAGCTTAACGTACAGTATGTTCCCATCATGCTGGAATTGTGTTCTTAGTTCTGTGTGGGTGTAGATGCAGTGCACGGCCACCATATTCAGTGGCACCTGACTCCACTCAGGTGAGATATACATAAAGGGAATGCTCCGAAATAAATGCAATAAAATGCGTGTTGTGGAAGAACTTTTATGCTTTTGATGTCGAGGATCTAACCTTACCATTTTAGCTTGCTCACGTACTAACGCAACGTTACAGCTCTTAGGAAAATATGCCCCCTGTT